>NC_060184.1:66230531-66245446 GCF_021184085.1 Oncorhynchus gorbuscha
TTGTGGCAAACCTCTTCCAAGGTTAGGAGCGTTTGTCACAAACTAAGTGGTAAACTGTCACCAAATCACCCAAGAATGAGAGTTCTTTGAACAGGACAGTACCTGTGTGTTTGTTTCTCCGTCCTGGTCCACCCCAGGCCTTAGGCGAGGTCAAGGATAGCAGGGTTCGGTACACGAATCGGGTTCTCGGTAGGTCCCAGGTCAAACGCCAACAGGTAAGTCCAAACAATCCAGCTCATACACGGTAAATCCAGCCAATCTCTATAGTCTCTTTCTCTATTGTTCATAGCTCCTTCCAGCCCTCTCTCTTCCTCTTCCTGGTTTCTCTTGACCCTTTATCTGTGATTCGGCTCCACCTTCTGAGGTTCCCCTTGCTTCTGGGACTTGTAGTTTTGGCGGTCGGCCATTTTGTGATCTGTAGTTCTGACAGGGGTGGCCATTTTAGTGATCGGGCAGAGCCCGTTTACTAGCTCTGCTCTCACATATCTGCCACTTATCACTCGGCCCCTTCTTTGCCACATATCTCTCCCCTAGATCCGACCCCCTAGGTCGGGCTACACAGCAAAATATGCGTGCATGCGGGATAACCCATCCACGTTTCCCATTTCCTTCCCTGCTCTGTGTTTCAAGTCAAAATGAAACGGTTGGAGACTCAAAAACCACTGCATCACCCCGGCGTTCTTCTCTTTAGCCCTATGCATCCAGGTAAGTGGGGCATGGTCACTGATGAGGTGAAGTGGCGCCCCAGCAGGTAGTACTTCAGGCTTTCTAGAGCCCACTTTACTGCCAGCGCCTCTTTCTCAGCGACTGAGTAGTTGGTTTCCCGTGGTTCCAGCTTCCTGCTTAAAAACAGGATGGGGTGTTCCACCCCTTCTACCTCTTGGGATAGCACTGCTCCCAAGCCGACCTCTGAGGCATCTGTCTGAACCACAAACTCTCTCTCAAAGTCTGGTACCACCAGCACTGGGTTACAACAGAGAGCCTCCTGTAATGTCCTAAATGCTTTGGTGGCCCTTTCATCCCATTTGACCATGTTTGGCCCTCTGGCTCTAGTCATGTCGGTAAGTGGGGCGGCCACTGTGGCATAACTTGGGATGAACTTCCGGTAGTAACCGGTCAGCCCTAGGAAGGCTCGGACCTGCTTCTTATTTACTGGTTTTGGCCATTCTCTAATTGCCTTCACCTTCTTATGTTGGGGTTTGATTAACCCTCTTCCCACAGTGTATCCCAGATACTCTGTTTCCTCTAACCCCACATAACACTTGGCAGGGTTTGCCGTGAGCCCTGCCTTTCTAAGGGGCATCTAACACTGCCTGTACCCGGGTAAGTGGGATTCCCAATCTGGGCTGTAGATCCCCACGTCATCTAAATAAGCTGCGTATACCTTGTGCGGTTTTAGGTCTTTGTCCATGAGCCGTTGAAAGGTTGCTGGGGCCCGTGTAAGCCGAATGGCATGACAGTGTATTGAAACAAACCGTCAGGTGTTGCAAAGGCTGTCTTTTCTTTGGCCCTGGGGTCAGAGGAATTTGCCAGTACCCTTTTGTCAGATCAAGGGTCGTAATGTACCCGAGCATGACCAATTTTCTCCAGTAGTTCATCTACACGGGGCATGGGGTAGGCATCAAACTTCGAGATTTCATTTACCTTCCGAAAGTCGTTACAGAACCGCAACGACCCATCGGGCTTGGAGACCATCACAATTGGGCTAGACCACTCACTATGTGACTCTTCAACCACTCCAGCTGTCAACATTTTCTCAGTCTCTGCTCTAATCGCGGCCCGTCGAGCCTCGGGTACCGATATGGCCTCATACTCACTTTTCTCCTGGTAGGGAAACGATATCATGAGCCGTAACCTCAGTTCGGCCAGGTACCTCTGAAAACACATCTCTGTTTTTCTGGATCAGGGTCTTTACTTCCTGTACTTGCGCTGGGGACAGAGTGGGTGAAATATTTACTTCGGCTGTCTCCTGAATGTGTGTGGGGTATGTGACCATTAATGTTTCTCTCTCTCTCCATGCTTTTAACAGGTTTATGTGATAAATCTGTTCCTGGGGCGTCGTCGACCTGGCTGTCGGATCCGATAATTGACTTCTCCTATTCTCTCAGTACTTCATGGCCCTTTCCATGTGGCTAGTAGTTTACACTCTACTGTAGGGATCAGCACTAACACCTTATCTCCCGGTTGAAATTCCCTCAGGGTAGCCTGCCGGTTATAAGTGTGCCGCTGGTGTTCTTGTGTTTGTCTCATGTGCTCTCTGACGATGGGCATGACTGTGGCTATCCTGTCTTGCATTGCCGTGGCGTGCTCTATGACACTAGTATACGGGGTGGATTGGTGCTCCCAGGTTTCCCGGGCGATGTCTAAGATTCCCGGGATGCCTCCCATATACCAGCTCAAAGGGGAGAAAACCCCAGCGAGGCTTGAGGAACCTCTCTAATGGCAAACATCAGATACGGCAACATGCAATCCCAGTTTTCCCATCCTTATCGATTACCTTCCTGAGCATTGACTTCAGGGTTCGGTTGAATCTCTCAACCAGCCCGTCCGTCTGAGGATGGTAAACCCGATGTCCTCAACTGTTTCACCTGCCACAGTTTACAAGGTCCGCCATAAGGCGGGACATAAAGGGTCCCCTGGTCGGTAAGGATCTCCTTTGGAACCCCTACCCTGGTGAACAAGAGCACTAATTCCTTTGCGATATTTTGGAAGTCATCGTCCGAAGGAGGAATGGCTTCTGGGTAGCCAGTGGCATAATCTAGAATGACCAGAATGTATTGGTGCCCTCTGGCGGATTTGGGTAGTGGGCCCACTAAATCCATCGCTATCCTCTCAAATGGCGTTTCGATTATGGGGAGTGGCACTAACGGGCTTCTAAAAGCTGGTCGTGGAGCTGTTAACTGGCACTCCGGGCACTCTCCACAATGCCGAGCCACTTCAGCTTGAATTCCTGGCCAGTAAAACCTCCTTACAATCCGGTCTCGGGTTTTATCGATACCAAGGTGTCCACCCAGAATGTGCCCATGAGCTAGATCCAGTACTGTCCTCCGGTGCCGAGTGGGAACCAACAACTGTTCCACCACATCAACCCTATTTTTCGAGACTCTGTACACCAAACCCTTTTTCATGATGAAGTGGGGAAAACTATTAGGCATCATCCCACCATTTATGGGAGTACCATCTACGACCTGCACATCTGCTCTGGCTTGTTGCAGGGTTGGATCCTGGTTTTGGGCCGTCCCAAAATTAGTCAAGGACTCTGCCAGGTCTGCTGGTTCTATATCGTCGTCCTCTGGAGTCGGATCAACCCCAGCCCCACTAGTACCGGGCTGTTCGTCATCAGCGAGGTTTGTCACTTCATCCTCTTCCTCCCCTACAAGCACCTGTGATGTTGTCCCCTGGGAGACCTCTTTTCTTGGCTTTGGTCGAAGGCCCCATGCTTCTTCCTGCTTGGTCAGGGTTGTTGGATTCTCAAATATGCCATTCTTGTGGCCCTAACCCATAAAAGTTAGGAAAGTCTCTACCCAATATTACATCATATGGCATCTTTGGGACCACGCCGACCTCATAATCCAGCAGACTGTCCTCTGTTTGTATGCTCACTAAGGCCGTGGGGTACAGACGGGTATCCCCATGAATGCATGTAACACTGATATCCTGTCTTGTATCCAGTTTATGATTCGGCACTAGGCCTGCAACGACCAGGGTTAGCATACTGCCGGAATCCAGCAGTGCTTCAACCTCTTTCCCTTCAATCTTCACCCTGCACATATGTTTGTTTCTTGATCTTTCAAGTACAGTGGTTACAACAGGACATGCATACCGTATATCATCTTCATTTTCACCGAGGTTACATTGCATTGGCTCTTCTTTAATAGGGCAATAGGCTGCAATATGTCCTGGTTGATTACAATTGTAACAGATAATAGGGGTTCGGGGGGAGACCCCTCGACACCCAGTCCCGGTTTCCGTTTTCCCTTAGTGTCTTGGCCTGAATCTGATTCTTTCCTCATGGCCACACGCTGCTCTCTTCCCCCTCTATATGTTGGGACAGCCTTACCCTGTCCGCTGGTTCGCCATGCCTGGGAACGGGAATCTTTCCTCCTGTGCATGCTCAGCTGTTCTTGCCGTACAATACCGTTCAACCAGGCCCACGAGATGGTGGCGGAAAATACCTCGTTCTGGCCAACCCATCGTCTCACTTCTTGGGGTAGACCTCGCTGAAACTGGTTGAGTACGATGGTCTCGACAATCTCGGCGGATGACCGGGTCTCTGGTCGCAACCATTTCCGTGCCAGGTGAATCAAGTCGAACATCTGTGTTCGTGGGGTTGTCGGTCGGTAGGACCACTGGTGGAAGCGGTGTGCCCTCACGGTATCTGTCACTCCCAGTCTAGTCAGGATCTCCCCCTTTAGTTTATCGTAATCCTGTGCTTCTTTCAACTCCAGGTCGAAATACGCTTTTTGAGCGTCCCCTGCCAGGTATGGTGCCAGAAGCCCTGCCCATTCTTCTTTCGGCCACTTCTCCCTCTCTGCCGTCCTTTCGAAGGTGGTAAGATATGCTTCCACATCATCCTGCGCTGTCATTTTTTGAAGAAAATGATTGGCCCTCCTCTGGGTATTTGCAGCTGGTAATTGAGTCCCAATTTGGTCCGCTAGCCCCTTTAGGCCTTCTCTTAACTCCCGGGTGTTTCTCTCTTGCTCTTCTATGAGCAGCTGGTTGGTGCGATGCTGGATCTGTAACGTGTCCTGATACATTCGCATTGCATCCTGATGAACTATTTGTTGAGCTCTAGTTGCCTCTTGTTGGGCTGCCGCCGCTTGTAACAGGGCCTGTATGGCTCCCTCCATACTCATTTTCCTGAAAAACTGTCCTAACCAAACAAAGCCAAAACAAAAAAAAACCTGACTCCCCTTGGAGTGCTAACTGAACATTTATTTATTTTTTTCTTCTATCTAACCAGTGGTATGTTAGTCCATGCCCGCATCCTCCACCACGTGTGGCAAACCTCTTCAAGGTTAGGAGCGTTTGTCACAAACTAAGTGGTAAACTGTCACCAAATCACCCAAGAATGAGAGTTCTTTCGAACAGGACAGTACCTGTGTGTTTGTTTCTCCGTCCTGGTCCACCCAGGCCTTAGGCGAGGTCAAGGATAGCAGGGTTCGGTACACGAATCGGGTTCTCGGTAGGTCCAGGTCCAAACGCCAACAGGTAAGTCCAAACAATCCAGCTCATACACGGTAAATCCAGCCAATCTCTATAGTCTCTTTCTCTATTGTTCATAGCTCCTTCCAGCCCTCTCTCTTCCTCTTCCTGGTTTCTCTTGACCCTTTATCTGTGAGTCGGCTCCACCTTCTGAGGGTTCCCCTTGCTTCTGGGACTTGTAGTTTTGGCGGTCGGCCATTTTGTGATCTGTAGTTCTGACAGGGGTGGCCATTTTAGTGATCGGGCAGAGCCGTTTACTAGCTCTGCTCTCACATATCTGCCACTTATCACTCGACCCCCTTCTTTGCCACAATACTCGACCCCCTTCTTTGCCACAATATAATAATATGATTAAATGATATTACATTGAAACCAAAGTCTATCAGAATACCAGCAATTCCAATAAATGTTAAACCCCTAGATCTTCAAGAATAGGACTTGGAAATATGTAAGTATAGATTAGCCAAATAGTTTTACCTGAACATAACCCCAAAACGTATTAGTCATTAGACTTATTAGCCAGCCCTACTCTGTTGTTTATGATTTTGTTGATTTTGTTGTCATGGAGGACTGATTGGGTTCATTGATTTGAGTTGGAAAATAAATTCTGCGCTCATGGAATGGCATGCATTGAGCGCTACTGAATAGTTCTATTTACATGTGAAAAAGAATGCCATATCAAATCGTATTGGTCACATACACATGTTTAGCAGATGCTATTGCGGGTGTAGCAGTGTTTTTAAATTTAATTTTACCTTTATTTAACTAGGCAAGTCAGTTAAGAACAAATTCTTATTTTCAATGACAGCCTAGGAACAGTGGGTTAACTGCCTGTTCAGGGGCAGAAATGCTTGTCAGCTCGGGGGTTTGAACTTGCAACCTTCCGGTTACTAGACCAACGCTCTAACCACTAGGCTACTCTGCCGCCCACGTAGCAAAATGCTTGTGTTTTTAGCAACAGCAGTAATATCTAACAATTTCACAACATTACATACAAATGCAAAGTAAATGAATATACTAAGATACAGTTGAATAGAATATAATACAGTATGTACATATGAGATGTGTAATGCAAGGCATGCAAACAAGTAGACTTAAATCTACTTGAAAAGCTATGGCAAGAACTGAAAATTGTGTTTTCACTTTGTCATTATGGTTTAATTTTTTAATTCAGGCTGTAATACAACACATTCTGGAATAAGTCAAGGGGTATAAATACTTTCTGAATACACTGTAATTCCTTACAACCCATTGCGAGACAGACAGGTAATTACAGTTTGTGGCGTTGTGTTGCTGGTCACATGTGTTCCTAGTGTCTAAATGTCATTACAACAGTTGTTTGCCTCATAGCAGTTAGAGAAATGGAACATTTAAGCAAGCCATTTGTCAACTATTAGAATATTAAACACAATAACTACGTTTCAAGTGAGAAGTAGACATTGTTCTGATGCTGGAAAAAGAAAGGAAATTGACATGAGCTCTACAATGCCTACTGAACTCATGCTCTACCAATGTTTTCCAGCACACAGCTTTGACCTACTACAGTAGCTATGTTGGTCTATTGTACTTCAAACAATGTGTAGGCAGGTTGCTTAGGATTCAAACCTTCTCAAACAGCCTCATTTTCCATTCTCTCAGAGGAGAGGTGCTCCCACAATAATGCGACTTAAAAAAAATAGTATTGCATGCTTTCCACCTCACACTAAGACATTATCCCATTCCACTACTTTTTCAAACTTTCAAAATTATATCAAAGTAAGCTTTGCTTTTGTACTTAAAAGACCATCAGGCTTGAGTGAGTGGGATATTTACTCTTGTAGTCATTTATATGGCACCTGCATGTCGTTCTTTGCATTTTACATTTCAGCAATACACATCAGTGAGAAAAATCTATATTTCATAATGTCATTGTTTTTTCATCAGTAGGTGTGAGGTCTGCGGAACCTGTCTAGTTTCTTGACTTTCTGTGACTGTTGGCTAATCTACACAGTAAATTCTACAGTGTTAAATATGAAAATGAACACAGCATGACAGTGCGGAGTCTGTGGACCCAATCCTCACCAGAATGCTACCTGTAAGTCACACTATACTGACTTGCAATTCACATTGGGATTCTGCCTGATTGAAGATAGCCAATGGTGGAGCAAAGTGGAACAAATATTTCAGTCATGGGTGCAAAAATCCAATTCACTGATTCCAAAAAGCAACCTGCAATAGAGCATTCTGGGAAATATGATAATGACAGGCATGGTTTTGGTTCAAAGTGATGTGTAGGAGTTTCAGGTCCCTTAATTATGGTAAAAACACCTCAAAATAAGGTCTTATGAAATAAATATGGTATTGGGTTAAATATATACTCAACACAAATATAAACACAAAATACAACCATTTCAAAGATTTTACTGAGTTACAGTTCATATGCATTAGGCCCTAATCAATGCATGGGCCTTGGAGGACATAGGCCCATCCACTGGGGAGCCAGGCCCAGCTAATCAGAAATAGTTTCCCCCCACAAACAGGCTTTATTACGGCCAGAAATACTCCTCAGGACCCCCCAAACCCCCGTCAGATGATCCACCCGGGTGAAGAAGCGGTTGTGAACGTACTGCCAAACTGTCTGAAACAATGTTGGATGCAGCTTTATGATAGAAAGATGAACATTCAATGAGAAATGTGCGTATAGAACATTTCTGGGATATTTTATTTCAGCTAATGAAACATGGGGCCAACACTTTACACGTTATTTTTTTGTTCAGTGTATATATATATATATATTTTTTTTTTAACAATAACATATTTGCTTAGGATCTCCCTTGGGCCCCGATTCCGACCCGAGTCAAATGGAACATAATTCCCGTTCTATGAACTGTGTATTCTGACCTTGAACTGTTTGAGGTGGAGCTCAAATAATGGTGGAGGTGTGTCTACAGATGAGCCATATTCTGACATTGATTTATTAACCTCATAACTCCTCCACCTTTACGCGTGAGGAAACCATGAATAAGGTTGAGCAAACCTGCTGGTTTCAAGTGGGAAAAGAATGCACTTTCTTTTTTCCAATAGAATTCACAGCATTGTCCATGCGCTATTGATAAGCTCTAGGTAAATGAGTAATCCGTTTGGAGAACGGGATTATAAATACACATAGCAATTGTTTTAGATTTTTTTCCCCTTATGATCCCTGGAGACGAAAGTGAAACGATCCATATCTAAGCAAACTGAAAATTATATCAACATCATGTATTGTGGCTCTTTTTCCACAGTGAAATAGGACATACTGTAAATAGCTGTGCCATTATTTGGAATTTTAATTGTGTGCCCTCATAATATGTGGGAATGAAATTTGGAGACCCAAGCTATAGGCTTCTGTATGGCTGAGACTGCCGAGTTGATTTATGTGTTTTGTTTAAATGCCCGGGTTTGTTTCATTTGAAATATTAGCCATTATCGGGAGCCACCGTCAGTAATATCCACATAAATGTATTTTTGCATCATTCCATTCCGGTTTGCTTTCATTCCTCTGTC
The DNA here is from genome assembly GCF_021184085.1 of Oncorhynchus gorbuscha. NCBI lineage: Eukaryota > Metazoa > Chordata > Actinopteri > Salmoniformes > Salmonidae > Oncorhynchus > Oncorhynchus gorbuscha. The sequence goes on from NC_060184.1 coordinate 66,239,262, forward strand.
ATGTCTTCGTACATTGTTCCTGAGGGTCCCTAGCATTAGTGGATCATAATAGGCTGATGTTGTGCAATAATTTGGGATATGTAGGGGTATTGGAATCATTATGGAACTCAGACCACACATAGCAGGTTCAACATGGAGCCTGGTGCACGGCTCATCACGACTGTACCGTTGTCATGCATTTCCATGATTAGTGAGAATTAGGGGAGATTTACAGGATTATTCTTCTATCCTGTTGTACAGCTTTTCCCACCTTCCAATATTTTATAGATTGAACTTCAATATGATAACTTTCAGGGTGAATCAAACCACTGTATTCTTTAATTCAGCAATATATTTTGTGCTCTCCAAACCATTAATTTTTTCATACCTATTTACCTAACACCAAATTATACCTAAATGTACCTAATGTACCTAATACCTAATGTACAAATCAGATTATTTTTTTCATGTAATCAAGTTGGTGTTGAAATGGAAACAAATATTTCTTTCTTTCATTGATTCCTACATTCTGACTCTGTTCTCTCCATGTATTCCATTGAATGAAAATTCCACGAGAGAATCTGTTGGCCAACAAGCGGGATATTTATTCAGAGAATCCAAGGTAACCACACATGCAGAGCGTGTGACAACTGAATAAGACAAATCTGAATACCAAATATTGAGAAGTGTTTAGAAGAGGCACACATTGGAAAGACACACATTTCTAAATCAGGATTGTGCCCTTGCTGAAAATCCAAAAGCATGAATGCTACTGCCATCTCTCTGGCACTAACAAATACAGTCATGGATGGTAAGCGCTACAATTTACTTGAAAGGCAAGGCACTCTGGGAAATATTTGAATAAGGGTCTACACTTAGCAGTGTGTTCATTTAACACTGTTCCGGTGTATATGGGTCCACAGACTCCATACTTTTATTGTTGATTTAAAACATATTTTTCTATTTATTTTACACTGGAGCGTTTACTGTTTGTGCAATATTGTCCTAAGCGCTGAACCACGTGTTTTGCAAACATGTTCCTGTTTTATCAGTTGCTGTGTTGATCAATGGACAGTTCATTAACTCTGTCAAATGAATATGTAGCTTGAAGCTGTTTGTACTTGTATATCAAGGACATATTTGGAGTCCTTCTATACAATTTTTCAACAAGTGAAATGACTGAATTGTCACATACATGCTGGTGGCCTTTTAAGTTTTATAATGTCACTTTAGTTTAATTAGCATGTGTGTATAAAGAACAGCTAATTACATTTTCCCTCGTACACAGCAGACTATCCATTGAGTTTAACAATCTCCTTCAAGAGAGACTTTGATAGCAAGGAGCCATATAGTGATATTCTCATGGTCGCATCATGTCATTAAATAACATGACATCACAAACCCATAGACTGTACTGTATTGCCTACAGATCTGAGTTAGATGTGGATGTTCCAGGAGTCTTGCTGTCTGTAGTGAAGGGCTGCTTGGTGCCGTACAGCCTGGGGGCCCGGCAGGGTTTGTTTGTGGTTTGTTTGCCTGGGGGCTTGGTGGGTGGGTGTGGGGACGCCAGGGGAGCTAGGTGGTTTACCCACATCCCCACCCATCTCTCTGTCTGGCACCAGTCTGTCCCGGAGCCTCTGCAGGCGCTGGCCCTCGACTCTGGAGAAAAGACCTTGGTTTGTTTTCCCCAAAATATAGAACTATAGAACCATAGAATCCAAACATGATGACATTGTAGCCTGGAGTTGGGGTTGTGCTGGAAGCAGTAGCAGCATGTTAATGTCTGTAAATGTGTCTGTGTCTTTAGAATTTAACACCAAATCTCTTACTTTAGGCCTCGCTTTTTTTAGGCCTCTCTTTTTATTACATTGATTTGACAGGAACAATGCACATCAATCAACATTTCTGTAGAAGTGCCCAATTTATATATTTTTTCCACAAACAAAGGTTTGTGCCTGAACTGAAGATTTACAAATATGTTGAACATCAGTCCACTGCATGTACAGTACCAGTAGACTACTGTGACTTTTAAAGGACGTGGCGATTTTGCAACCGGAACGTTTTGAGGATTAACAATGTGATTGCATTAGCAGGCCTGGAAGCCCAGAGACAGCCATTCATTATGGTTAGGGTGAATTGTTGCTTCCTCTAACTTGGTCCCCAAGACATTTATTTTCATTCTGGTGAAAAACCACATGACTTCACATGTGGAAAATCACGTGAAAGTTCCATGAACATGTCGAAATCTGATTTCAAATGAAATGTCACATATGTAATCATGTGAAACCATACGGTTTTTGGAACACTTTGCATGTGATGATATTTCACAAAGGTGTCATAAATATGTCCCAAGAACATCACACAGTCACAGTGTTTTCAACTTACAGTACATAAATGATGACACACTTTGATATACATCATATGTGTTTATTTATACTGTAATTATTCAACATATCCTCACCTGGGATTTGAACATACTACCTCTTGGTTCACAGCATTCCAATATTCCTGCTACACCACCAGGTCTGTGTCAATCATTTATTTAACCTATATTCCTACACATTGGAAATCTCAGCATTCTTAAATATACACTGATATTTATCATAGTGATTCAACTATTTAGAAAACCCTCAGATTGCTGAAATAGTTACTTTCAATCAATGATGAGAGAATAGTCAGGTTAACTGATGGTTAAGTGCAGAGGTGAGGAATCAGTGAGTGATCATATCAAATGTTTTGTATTGATTGAAGATTTTTACACTATTTTAGCTGAACAGCATACAAATTACCTTAAAAACCCATATACCCATAACCCATATATAACGTGAAATGTGAAAATCGAATTTGCACATGTGGGTGAATTTAATTTTCACATGTAAAAAACATTCACATGCGAAAATATAATTTGCAGTGTTGCTTGTGAAAAACGTTCAAATGTTGTGACATGTACAGATGTAGGATCTAATTTTGATCGCTCTTTTGTTGCTGAGAATTTTCCTGCAAGGCAGGAAATGCTAACTTGTAGTGTATTTGAGTTTTTAAAAGTATTCTAAAGTTTGTCATTTCCACTTTAACATTTCAAACTGGATTTTTCCCAAATAAAAATATATCAACCTCTACAAAAATGTCCATGAATTATAATCCACATATCCATTCACATGTCCAGTTGCTGCAGTATTTTCCTGCTTTAGCAAACTGGCTAAAATTCGAATATTACAGTGCCTTGCAAAAGTATTCATCCCCCTTGGCATTTTTCCTATTTTGTTTCATTGCAGCCTGTAATTTAAATAGATTTTTATTTGCATTTCATGTAATGCACATACACAACATAGTCCAACTTGGTGAAGTGAAATTGAAAAAATAAAAAAAATAAAACGGAAAGGTGGTGCGTGCATATGTATTCACCCCCTTTGCTTTGAAGCCCCTAAATAAGATCTGGTGCAACCAATTACCTTCAGAAGTTACATAATTAGTTAAATACAGTCCACCTGTATGCAATCTAAGTATCACATGGTCTTTCACATGATCTCAGTATATATACAGCTGTTCTGAACAGACCCCAGAGTCTGTAACACCACTAAGCAAGGGGCATCAGATAAGATGGTGCCGGAGCAGAATGCAGACGTTTTACGTGCCCCCAACTGATTGTGTTTTTTTGTTTGTTTATCTGCATTGTTTGTAACTTATTTTTTTACTCTTTTTGTACATAATGTTGCCGCTACCATCTCTTATGACCGAAAATAACTTCTAGACATCAGGACTGCGATTACCTGACCATGGACTAGCAGAATCCTTTATCTTTCTTTCACGACTCTGACAAGCCCGAGAATATACTGCTCCCTGGTGAACAAGTCCCGACCCCAGTGATCTGCATGAAGAGGAGGCTTAGAAAGAGAGGCCGGAGAGCGGGCTGAGAAGTTGGAGGCGATCGAATAAACCCCCAATTCCCCTCAATTCTGCTAGCAAACATGCAAACTTTGGACAATAAAATGGACGAGTTACTGGGAAGATTAAACTACCAACGGGACATTAAAGACTGTAACATCTTATGCTTCACGGAGTTATGGCTAAACGACGACAATATCAACATACAGCTGGCTGGTTATACGATGTACAGGCAGGATAGAACGGCGGCGTCTGGTAAGACAAGGGGCGGCGGTCTATGTATTTTTGTAAACAACACCTGGTGCACGATATCTAAGAAAGTCTTAAGGTATTGCTCGCCTGAGTTAGAGTTTTTCATGATCAGCTGTAGACTACACTACCTACAGAGAGAGTTTTCATCTGTATTCTTTGTAGCTATTTACATACCACCACAGTCATACTACACCGGCTCTGACACTCGTTGGATGTGACAGGGCCTGCAGACCATTACAGACTGCAAAGGGAAGCATAGCCAAGAGTTGCCCAGTGACACAAGCCTACAGGACAAGCTAAAATACTTCTATGCTCGCTTCGAGGCAAATAACACTGAACCATGCATGAGAGCACCAGCTGTACCGGAAGACTGTGTAATCACACTCTCCACAGCCGATGTGAGTAAGACCTTTAGACAGGTCAACATTCACAAGGCCGCAGGGCCAGCCGGATTACCAGGACGTGTACTGTGAGCATGCGTTGACCAATTAGCAAGTGTCTTCACTGACATTTTCAACCTCTCCCTGTCCGAGTCTGTAAAACCAACATGTTTCAAGCAGATCACCATAGTGCCTGTGCCCAAGAACACTAAGGTAACCTGCCTAAATGACTACTGACCCGTAGCACTCACATCTGTAGCCATGAAGTGTGTTGAAAGCCGTCTCTATTGCACTACACACTGCCCTTTCCCACCTGGAGCAAAGGAACACCAATGTGAGAATGCTATTCATTGACGACAGCTCCGCGTTCAACACCATAGTGCCCTCAAAGCTCATCAATAAGCTAAGGACCCTGGGACTAAACACCTCCCTCTGCAACTGGATCCTGGACTTCCTGACGGGCCGCCCCCAGGTGGTAAAAGTAGGTAACAACACATCCGCCACGCTGATCCTCAACACTGGGGCCCCTTAGGGGTGTGCTCAGCCCCTTCCTGTACTCCCTATTCACTCATGACTGCACGGCCAGGCACGACTACAACACCATCATTAAATTTGCCGATGATCATCGAAAACGACGAGACAGCCTAGAGGGAGGAGGTCAGAGACCTGGCCGTGTGGTCCCAGGACAACAACCTCTCCCTCAACATGATCAAGACAAAGGAGGTGATTGTGGACAACAGGAAAAGAGGACCGAGCACGTCCCCATTATTCTCATCGATGGGGCTGCAGTGAAGCAGGTTGAGAGCTTCAAGTTCCTTGGTGTCCACATCACCAACAAACTAACATGGTCCAAGCACACCATGCCAGTCGTGAAGAGGGCACGACAAAACATTTTCCCCCTCAGGAGACTGAAAAGATTTGGCATGGGTCCTCAGATCCTCAAAAGGTTCTACAGCTGCACCATCGAGAGCATCCTGACTGGTTACATCACTGCCTGGTATGGCACCTGCTCGGCCTCTGACAGCAAGGCACTACAGAGGGTAGTGTACATCACTGGGTACATCACTGGGGCCAAGCTTCCTGCCATCCAGGACCTCTATAACAGGCGGTGTTAGAGGAAGGTCCTAAAAAGACTCCAGCCACCCTAATCATAGAGTTTTCTCTCTGCTACCACATGGCAAGCGGTACCGGAGCGCCACGTCTAGGTCCAAGAGGCTTCTAAACAAATTCTACCCCCAAGCCATAAGACTCCTGAACATGTAGTCAAATGGCTAACCAGACTATTGGTATTACCCCCCCGCCTCCCTTCTCCACAACACTGTCACTCTCTGTTGTCATCTATGCATAGTCACTTTAATTAACTCTACCTACATGTACATACTATCTCAAATAACCGGTGCCCCCCGCACATTGACTCTGTACCGGCACCCCCCTGTATATACTGTTATTTTTTACTGCTACTCTTTAATTACTTGTTACTTTTATCTCTTATTCTTACCTGAATTTTTTGAAACTGTGCTGTTGGTTAGGGGCTTGTAAGTAAGCATTTCACTGTTGTATTCGGCGCATGTGACAAATAAGATTTGATTTGATTTGATCACCAAGCAAGCGGCACCATGAAGACCAAACAGGTCAGGGATGAAGTTGTGGAGAAGTACAGATCAGGTTTGGGTTATAAAAAAAATCTCA
>NC_060184.1:66245546-66348046 GCF_021184085.1 Oncorhynchus gorbuscha
TGACACTGGATAATCCTGGCTATTGTTGATGAGGGTCAAATCCCTAGAAACAAGTTGGTGTGTGTTTGTGCACTTGTGTGTGTGTTTGTGCACTTGTGTGTGTGTGTGTGTGTGTGTGTGTGTGTGTGTGTGTGTGTGTGCGTGCGTGCGTGCGTGCGTGCGTGTGTGCGTGCGTGTGTGCGCACACGTGTGATACATCATCCAGCAGACTTCCTCTGCTGTCTAGTCATTTCCTATGGAACGTCTGAAGTGTGTGTTATTGATTGAGTCCGGGCTAGAGTGAAACAGAAGCAAATCTGATAGTCTATCAAGGACACTGTGAAAGGATGGCAAAGCCATGGCTGGGGAGGGAGGGCCTTGTGTGTCTTGTAAGAAGATTATACCTGACATTATAGTCATTGTCGAGCATCTGTTTTGCAGCTGACCCTGTTTTACTGCCTACCTATAGTGTGTAAATGGTGTATCTGGGGGTTGGGATACAGGTACAGTATCAGCAAAACGACATGGATAAATAAAACATCTATTCCAATCAGTCTGCTCTATTCTTTCTATTCTATGTATTGCTGTATAGATTGTCCTCAAACTATAGATTGCGCTGGTGTGATATTTATACTTAATTCATTTCATAAAAATGTGATTCCTAACTTAAAGTCCATTTCGTAAAAATAAAGGTATTCTTTCCTTTCTTCTATTGGATGACACATACATGTATAATGATATAGGACCACATTTATCTTGCCATGTGTAAATGTGCAATATTTTAATTTAAGGAGGCTGACTTTCATCTGAACATAGTATCAAAAAATCGTATAACACCAGAAACTGTTTATGTGCTTTAGAAAGGACGTTATCACATCTTTCGGTTCAGGATCCATTTGAAGCCACTGAATAATACATTTCAGAACACATAATGAAAGAACAGCATTGATCCTTTAATGATGACATGTCATAATTGTTTTGATTAGTGTGTGTGTTTGGGTGTGTGTATCTCTTACAGGGGACAGGGCTAGTCGTCCAAGTAAACATCTCTCTCTCTCTCTCTCTCTCTCTCTCTCTCTCTCTCTCTCTCTCTCTCTCTCTCTCTCTCTCTCTCTCTCTCTCTCTCTCTCTCTCTCTCTCTCTCTCTCTCTCTCTCTCTCTCTCTCTCTCTCTCTCTCTCTCTCTCTCTCTCTCTCTCTCTCTCTCTCTCTCTCTCTCTCTCTCTCTCTCTCTCTCTCTCTCTCTCTCTCTCTCTCTCTCTCTCTCTCTCTCTCTCTCTCTCTCTCTCTCTCTCTCTCTCTCTCTCTCTCTCTCTCTCTCTCTCTCTCTCTCTCTCTCTCTCTCTCTCTCTCTCTCTCTCTCAAGAAGACCTCCTTGACCTGTTTGTTTCTCTCTGTTGGGGAGGCATCAAGCCTGCTATTTATAGGAAAGAGAGAGAGGGAGAGAGAGACAAAGGGAGAACATGTAGCCCTGCCTGACTGTATAGGCGAGAGTGAAGAGAGGATGAGATGGGAGAAAAACTAGCCCTGCTTGCGTAATGGAATAAGGGAATAGAGAAAGAATATGAGGAGGAGGAAAAGAGGATGGTGAGAGATGGGATAGTCAGGCCTCACTGAGTAGAGTGGAAAGGAGCAAGAGAGGTGGTAGGGACAGAGGTGGAAGGGAGAGAGCTAGAAGGGAGAGAGATGGAAGAAAGAGAGCTTGAAGGGACAGAGGTGGAAGGAAGAGAGCTAGAAGGGACAGAGGTGGAAGGGAGAGAGATGGAAGGAAGAGAGCTTGAAGGGACAGAGGTGGAAGGAAGAGAGCTAGAAGGGAGAGAGATGGAAGGAAGAGAGCTAGAAAGGAGAGAGATGGAAGGAAGAGAGCTTGAAGGGACAGAGGTGGAAGGAAGAGAGCTAGAAGGGAGAGAGATGGAAGAAAGAGAGCTTGAAGGGACAGAGGTGGAAGGAAGAGAGCTAGAAGGGAGAGAGATGGAAGAAAGAGAGCTTGAAGGGACAGAGGTGGAAGGAAGAGAGCTAGAAGGGAGAGAGATGGAAGGAAGAGAGCTAGAAGGGACAGAGGTGGAAGGAAGAGAGCTAGAAGGGAGAGAGATGGAAGGAAGAGAGCTAGAAGGGACAGAGGTGGAAGGAAGAGAGCTAGAAGGGACAGAGGTGGAAGGAAGAGAGCTAGAAGGGACAGAGGTGGAAGGAAGAGAGCTAGAAGGGACAGAGGTGGAAGGAAGAGAGCTAGAAGGGACAGAGGTGGAAGGAAGAGAGCTAGAAGGGAGAGAGATGGAAGGAAGAGAGCTAGAAGGGAGAGAGGTGGAAGGAAGAGAGCTAGAAGGGACAGAGGTGGAAGGAAGAGAGCTAGAAGGGACAGAGGTGGAAGGAAGAGAGCTAGAAGGGACAGAGGTGGAAGGAAGAGAGCTAGAAGGGACAGAGGTGGAAGGAAGAGAGCTAGAAGGGACAGAGGTGGAAGGGAGAGAGCTAGAAGGGACAGAGTTGGAAGGGAGAGAGATGGTAGGAAGAGAGCTAGAAGGGACAGAGGTGGAAGGGAGAGAGATGGTAGGAAGAGAGCTAGAAGGGACAGAGGTGGAAGGGAGAGAGATGGTAGGAAGAGAGTTGGAAGGGAGAGAGGTGGAAGGGAGAGAGATGGTAGGAAGAGAGTTGGAAGGGAGAGAGGTGGAAGGGAGAGATGTGGTAGGAAGAGAGGTGGGAGGGAGAGAGATGGTAGGAAGAGAGTTGGAAGGGAGAGAGGTGGAAGGGAGAGAGGTGGTAGGAAGAGAGTTGGAAGGGAGAGAGATGGTAGGAAGAGAGTTGGAAGGGAGAGAGGTGGAAGGGAGAGAGGTGGTAGGAAGAGAGTTGGAAGGGACAGAGGTGGAAGGGAGAGAGATGGTAGGTAGAGAGTTGGAAGGGAGAGAGGTGGAAGGGAGAGAGGTGGTAGGAAGAGAGGTGGAAGGGACAGAGGTGGAAGGGAGAGAGATGGTAGGAAGAGAGTTGGAAGGGAGAGAGGTGGTAGGAAGAGAGGTGGGAGGGAGAGAGATGGTAGGAAGAGAGTTGGAAGGGAGATAGGTGGAAGGGAGAGAGATGGTAGGAAGAGAGGTGGAAGGGAGAGAAATGGTAGGAAGAGAGTTGGAAGGGAGAGAGGTGGTAGGAAGAGAGGTGGGAGGGAGAGAGGTGGTAGGAAGAGAGGTGGGAGGGAAAGAGGTGGTAAGAAGAGAGGTGGTAGGGAGAGAGGTGGAAGGGGGAGAGATGGTAGGAAGAGAGGTGGAAGGGGGAGAGATGGTAGGAAGAGAGGTGGAAGGGAGAGAGGTGGTAGGAAGAGAGGTGGGAGGGAGAGGTGGTAGGAAGAGAGGTGGGAGGGAGAGAGGTGATAGGAAGAGAGGAAGAAGGGACAGAGGTGGAAGGGAGAGAGGTGGTAGGAAGAGAGGTGGAAGGGAGAGAGGTGGTAGGAAGAGAGGTGGTAGGGAGAGAGGTGGTAGGGAGAGAGGTGTTAGGAAGAGAGATGGAAGGGAGAGAGGTGGTAGGAAGAGAGATGGGAGGGACAGAGGTGTAAGGGACAGACTAAAAAACGTGAGGAGGAGGAGGAGGCATATGTATTCTGGCACTACTCTGAGGCCTCCCTCCTCTGCTCCCCATGCACAAACCCTTACACGCTTCTTAAGGGTTTAATCCTGTACAGTGTACTGTACATCTAGCACACAGTTCCAAACACTCACAACACCCCTCTGGACTTACAAGGGGAAACCCCCATTAGCCTGTGATTGATACCAGCTGTTGCCCAACTGGACTACATGATATTGACCTGTATTTAGCACATAACTACCTGTGCTTTCTGCCTGTGGCTGGCCAAATACTGTTAGCTGCGCACGCGCACGCACACACACACACACACACACACACACACACACACACACACACACACACACACACACACACACACACACACACACACACACACACACACACACACACACACACACACACACACACACACACACACACACACACACACACACACACACACACACACCCTGAGTATACAAACCATGAAGAACACCTGCTCTTTCTATGACATAGACTGACCAGGTAGAATCCAGATGAAAGCTACGATCCCTTAGTGATATCACTTGTTTAATCCACGTTAATCAGTGTAGATGAAGGGGAGGACACAGGTTAAAGAAGCATTTTTAAGCCTTGGGACAATTGAGCCGTGCCATTCAGAGTGTGAATGAGCAAGACAAAAGATGTAAGTGCTTTTGAATAGGGTTTTGAAGTAGCAGTGGTGGTCGGTGCCGTTTAAGACGAGGGAGGACGATACATTTTTTTTCATGAGCATGGCCTTATTTTTATTACAGTATATAGGATCACTGTCATTCATATTCCATCACCCAGTTCAGTGTAACAGGGATAGGTTTAGGCTACTACATGATACTCACATTTTCCCAGCACCCATCATGAGGTTCCTACCACCCAGCCTATGAATGAAAGTTTACAACATAGGTGCACATAGGTTGAGAGAAAGATTTTAGGTGACATACAGTGCCACATTCATTTCCACCCTGCACACTCTTTCCTGGGGTGTAATCATTAGTGCCAACAGTTACAATAGTTTCTATTGGACAAGTTCAGGTATGTTTATCCCCGTTCCTTTTGTTTGCTTCCGTTCATGAAATGTTTTTCAACAGAATCGTCGGAAAGAATACACCCCTGATCACGCATAAACACAGTTCACTTTCATAGCAGCCACGTTGTATTGCTTCTCGCATCAATGCTCTCTCTTCCTCTCACCTTTTCCCTTTGCTTGTGGACTTCAATACACAACACATCAGCTGTATGTGACCAGCTGAAAAAACATTTCAAGCAAAACCATGTCATAACCACTACACAGAGCCTACATTGTTGTCACCATATAAGCTAAAATAACATCAATAACAACATAGCTAATAGAACTAACGTGTTGGTAAACCTGCTACAATCATGCAGTAAAGTTACAGTGTACAGTCAGTAAGCAGTTTAGCACTTACACTGCCGGGCCCCAGTAGCAATAAATTAGTCAAACCAAAAGCTAACCTTTTCCGGCTTCCGGCTAACCACTTCCGGCTTCCGGTTGGAGCGAGTGGTCGCATCTGCACTTCGCTCCCGCGGGTAGTATAACTTTTTCATTACATTTCATTATATTTCATTATAGCACAACGGTTTGATTTGTCTAATCTTAGCAATTTCTTCTCAGCTAGCTACATAGCCGTCTTTGTATCAAAGATAATTGCGTAATTATCGTATTTCGCCGTCCTAACGTAGTCTTCACTAGCCAGCTAGCTAACGTCCACTGATTAGCTGCACTGGAGAAACTATTACACTCAACTGAACGACTTGATTAGTGTAGTGTTAGCTAGCTACATAGCTGTCTTTGCTGTCTTCGTATCATCGTATCCAAGATAATTGTGTTGTTTAGGTTTAGAGTGTGTAGTGTTAGAGTGATTATCTTAATTTACCGAGGTTAGCTAGCCAGCTATTTGTCGTCCTTAACGTAGGAGACTCTGCTAGCTAGCCAACGCTAGCCAACGTCTTCTGAATAGAACTCAACAACCCGGTCGCATTCACAGGTAGTATCACATTTTCACTTCATTTCATTACAGTACAACGGTTTGATTTGTTTGATCGTAGCTAGCTACATAGCTAGCTACATAGCCGTCTTTGTATCAAAGATAATTGTGTAGTCTAGAGCGATTTTCTAGATTCGCTAGCCAGCTATTGTCGTTCTTTTAACGCAACGTAACGTAAACAACACTGCTAGCTAGCCAGCTAGCCCCGAATAGCAACACTGCAGAAACTATTACACTCAACGGAACGACTTGATTAGTGTAGTGTCAACAACGCACCCACTGCCAGCTGGCCTACTTCAGCAGTACTGTATCATTTTAATCATTTTAGTCAATAAGATTCTTGCTACGTAGCTTAACTTTCTGAACATTCGAGACGTGTAGTCCACTTGTCATTCCAATCTCCTTTGCATTAGCGTAGCCTCTTCTGTAGCCTGTCAACTATGTGTCTGTTTATCCCTGTTCTCTCCTCTCTGCACAGACCATACAAACGCTCCACACCGCGTGGCCGCGGCCACCCTACTCTGGTGGTCCCAGCGCGCACGACCCACGTGGAGTTCCAGGTCTCCGGTAGCCTCTGGAACTGCCAATCTGCGGTCAACAAGGCAGAGTTCATCTCAGCCTATGCCTCCCTCCAGTCCCTCGACTTCTTGGCACTGACGGAAACATGGATCACCACAGACAACACTGCTACTCCTACTGCTCTCTCTTCGTCCGCCCACGTGTTCTCGCACACCCCGAGAGCTTCTGGTCAGCGGGGTGGTGGCACCGAGATCCTCATCTCTCCCAAGTGGTCATTCTCTCTTTCTCCCCTTACCCATCTGTCTATCGCCTCCTTTGAATTCCATGCTGTCACAGTTACTAGCCCTTTCAAGCTTAACATCCTTATCATTTATCGCCCTCCAGGTTCCCTCGGAGAGTTCATCAATGAGCTTGATGCCTTGATAAGCTCCTTTCCTGAGGACGGCTCACCTCTCACAGTTCTGGGCGACTTTAACCTCCCCACGTCTACCTTTGACTCTTTCCTCTCTGCCTCCTTCTTTCCACTCCTCTCCTCTTTTGACCTCACCCTCTCACCTTCCCCCCCTACCCACAAGGCAGGCAATACGCTCGACCTCATCTTTACTAGATGCTGTTCTTCCACTAACCTCATTGCAACTCCTCTCCAAGTCTCCGACCACTACCTTGTATCCTTTTCCCTCTCGCTCTCATCCAACACCTCCCACACTGCCCCTACTCGGATGGTATCGCGCCGTCCCAACCTTCGCTCTCTCTCCCCCGCTACTCTCCTCTTCCATCCTATCATCTCTTCCCTCCGCTCAAACCTTCTCCCACCTATCTCCTGATTCTGCCTCCTCAACCCTCCTCTCCTCCCTCTCTGCATCCCTTGACTCTCTATGTCCCCTATCCTCCAGGCCGGCTCGGTCCTCCCCTCCCGCTCCGTGGCTCGATGACTCATTGCGAGCTCACAGAACAGGGCTCCGGGCAGCCGAGCGGAAATGGAGGAAAACTCACCTCCCTGCGGACCTGGCATCCTTTCACTCCCTCCTCTCTACATTTTCCTCCTCTGTCTCTGCTGCTAAAGCCACTTTCTACCACGCTAAATTCCAAGCATCTGCCTCTAACCCTAGGAAGCTCTTTGCCACCTTCTCCTCCCTCCTGAATCCTCCTCCCCCTCCCCCCCCTCCTCCCTCTCTGCAGATGACTTCGTCAACCATTTTGAAAAGAAGGTCAACGACATCCGATCCTCGTTTGCTAAGTCAAACGACACCGCTGGTTCTGCTCACATTGCCCTACCCTGTGCTCTGACCTCTTTCTCCCCTCTCTCTCCAGATGAAATCTCGCGTCTTGTGACGGCCGGCCGCCCAACAACCTGCCCGCTTGACCCTATCCCCTCCTCTCTTCTCCAGACCATTTCCGGAGACCTTCTCCCTTACCTCACCTCGCTCATCAACTCATCCCTGACCGCTGGCTACGTCCCTTCCGTCTTCAAGAGAGCGAGAGTTGCACCCCTTCTGAAAAAACCTACACTCGATCCCTCCGATGTCAACAATTACAGACCAGTATCCCTTCTTTCTTTTCTCTCCAAAACTCTTGAACGTGCCATCCTTGGCCAGCTCTCCCGCTATCTCTCTGAATGACCTTCTTGATCCAAATCAGTCAGGTTTCAAGACTAGTCATTCAACTGAGACTGCTCTCCTCTGTATCACGGAGGCTCTCCGCACTGCTAAAGCTAACTCTCTCTCCTCTGCTCTCATCCTTCTAGATCTATCGGCTGCCTTCGATACTGTGAACCATCAGATCCTCCTGTCCACCCTCTCGGAGTTGGGCATCTCCGGCGCGGCCCACGCTTGGATTGCGTCCTACCTGACAGGTCGCTCCTACCAGGTGGCGTGGCGAGAATCTGTCTCCTCACCACACGCTCTCACCACTGGTGTCCCCCAGGGCTCTGTTCTTGGCCCTCTCCTATTCTCGCTATACACCAAGTCACTTGGCTCTGTCATAACCTCACATGGTCTCTCTTATCATTGCTATGCAGACGACACACAATTAATCTTCTCCTTTCCCCCTTCTGATGACCAGGTGGCGAATCGCATCTCTGCATGTCTGGCAGACATATCAGTGTGGATGACGGATCACCACCTCAAGCTGAACCTCCGCAAGACGGAGCTGCTCTTCCTCCCGGGGAAGGACTGCCCGTTCCATGATCTCGCCATCACGGTTGACAACTCCATTGTGTCCTCCTCCCAGAGCGCCAAGAACCTTGGCGTGATCCTGGACAACACCCTGTCGTTCTCAACCAACATCAAGGCGTTCCTGGCCCGTTCCTGTAGGTTCATGCTCTACAACATCCGCAGAGTACGACCCTGCCTCACACAGGAAGCGGAGCAGGTCCTAATCCAGGCACTTGTCATCTCCCGTCTGGATTACTGCAACTCGCTGTTGGCTGGGCTCCCTGCCTGTGCCATTAAACCCCTTCAACTCATCCAGAACGCCGCAGCCCATCTGGTGTTCAACCTTCCCAAGTTCTCTCACGTCACCCCGCTCCTCCGTTCTCTCCACTGGCTTCCAGTTGAAGCTCGCATCCGCTACAAGACCATGGTGCTTGCCTACGGAGCTGTGAGGGGAACGGCACCTCAGTACCTCCAGGCTCTAATCAGGCCCTACACCCAAACAAGGGCACTGCGTTCATCCACCTCTGGCCTGCTCGCCTCCCTACCACTGAGGAAGTACAGCTCCCGCTCAGCCCAGTCAAAACTGTTCGCTGCCCTGGCCCCCAATGGTGGAACAAACTCCCTCACGACGCCAGGACAGCGGAGTCAATCACCACCTTCCGGAGACACCTGAAACCCCACCTCTTTAAGGAATACCTAGGATAGGATAAGTAATCCCTCTCACCCCCCTTAAGATTTAGATGCACTATTGTAAAGTGACTGTTCCACTGGATGTCATAAGGTGAATGCACCAATTTGTAAGTCGCTCTGGATAAGAGCGTCTGCTAAATGACTTAAATGTAAATGTAAATGTAACTTGGAAAAGTTCCAGTTTTGTGTTGGATAGTTATAGCCAGCCAGCTAACATAGCATCCATCTGTTTTAGCAGGGTGTTTGAGCCTTCAGCTCAAGATTTATTTTCTGATCCTTTGATTTGGTGGACACCATGTCAGTTCATGCTGCAAGAGCTCTGATCATCTGGAGGACGTCCCTTTGGAATGTTGTCATAATTACTGTGTAAGTCTATGGAAGGGGGGGAGAACCATGAGCCTCCTAGGTTTTGTATTGAAGTCAATGTAGCCAGAGGCGGACGGGAGATAGTTGTCGTCTGGCTACACCATGATGCTACTCTACAGAGTTCTGTTGAGGCTGCTGTAGACCTTCATTGCAAAATAGTGTATTTTAATAAATGATGTGGTGATGTGAATATATTTAGTATAGTTTTATCTGAAAATAATCACTTTTTAAATGTTTTACAATTCACTGAGGAGGATGGTCCTCCTCTGAGGAGCCTCCACTGGGTAGTAGGTGCCAGGCGCAACGGTTTGAGTCAATGTTCGTTCCCTCAACAAAAAATTTGCACTAAGCAAATTTCAGGTCTGCTGAGTACAAACGTCTATGCAACTTCCATCACTTGTTGGCTGTGAACACCGAGGCTGTACCAGCTTTAAGTAAATTTTTTACTGTGAACACCGAGGCTGTACCAACTTTAAATTACAGTTTTACTGTGAACACCGAGGCTGTACCAGCTTTAAATTACAGTTTTACTGTGAACACCGAGGCTGTACCAGCTTTAAATTACAGTTTTACTGTGAACACCGAGGCTGTACCAGCTTTAAATTACAGTTTTACTGTGAACACCGAGGCTGTACCAGCTTTAAATTACAGTTTTACTGTGAACACCGAGGCTGTACCAGCTTTAAATTACAGTTTTACTGTGAACACCGAGGCTGTACCAGCTTTAAATTACAGTTTTACTGTGAACACCGAGGCTGTACCAGCTTTAAATTACAGTTTTACTGTGAACACCGAGGCTGTATCTGCTTTAAGTTATCATAATGAAGGCCTACCAGAGTGGCCTACCAGAGTGGCCTAAAACAATGGAGAAAATGCATCCCATAACATATTAACATTTTAACATTTAACAGGATTTGATATTAACCAGTTTATACACTTGTCCTTCAGACAAGAAGGTGACTGAAAATGATGTTGTGTTGTTTGATGCAAGAAACCACTTTACAAAATATAATAGATCATTATTCCCATGCCATTGTTACAGAGAATCAGACCAATTATGCTACCCTCTGCCTATTGGCTACTTACCTTATTCAAGCCTGTCTCCAAATATAACAATGCCCCTTTAAGGCAAAAAAAGCTCTTTATCTGACTCGCTTTCAAAAATGTCTAGAAAGGTATACGTTTTGTGCTCTTGTAGGAAGTAATCACTCCCCTACTGCTGACTACAAATGGGCTAATAACTCACTAACAAGGATATGAACAAAATGTGCACACGTGGCTACATGCAGGTCTCGTTTGATCTCAAAACAAGTACATCTACTCACGACCGCTCATGCTGTAAACACAGTCCAGATCAAAGTAAATGGCAAAGATCCATATATGGCAATTGTCCATTTGCATATAGGCTTACTGCAGCTCTGATTGGTTATGCAGTTACAGGTCTGTGTAGAGTACGGGCTGAGTAGTGCATGTCAATGCAATAGAATCCTACTCCGATGCTTTCTGCCTACAACAAAATCTGTTTCATAGTTTGATTTGCTTTGCTATGTTTCATTGAAAGTGGTTAATATTGCGTGTCACAATTGCCACAGTAAAGGGAAATGTTGATAGTGTTAACAGGGAAAACTCTAGAACAGTGGTCACCAACCTGTTCTGAGTCAAGATCACTTTAAGTCAAAATGCAAGTGGAGATCTACAATTCATACTTTTTTCTTACATTACTTAAAAACCGCAGACCTATACAACATTAACCAATTAATGACAGTACTGTAGCAATGAGGTTTGTGCAGTAAGCTATAGGCCCAATACATTACTACCGCATATTGGCTTTGCTTGAATTGCACTGCCAATGCATTGTTTCTCGGGCCATATTTTTAAACTATATTTCAAAATTTGAGGTAGGCTATATGATCACACCGGTAATAGAGCCATTGTTGTATTACTTGTGAGGCACAGCTGAGTGAGCATACATTTAAAGAATTGTTATTTAATTTGACTGGGCTGATGGTGCCTGTATCTGATGGTCTGTCTCAGCGGAGGGAGAGAGCAGCAGACTGAGGGTCCACCTCTCAACATCCCTCCTCTCTCCCTTTCTCTCCCTTTCCAAAAAGGGGCACCGTCTTCCAGCCGATGGCAAAACTCGACTCGCACCTCATTATTTCTGCCTCATGTACAAATTCATGTTGTTACTCCTATGGACTGAGAAAGTGAAATATTCCTTTATATTAAAAAATTCCCAAGCCTATAGATACACTTTCCTACTCATTGATTACTGCTGCAGTGCTTGTTGTAGCGCTGAGTGGGAATAGGAAGAACACTCGTTTTCTGTCTTCTAAAAGTGTTGAATACAAAGTGCTGACAGGGCTGGTAAGAATTTCAAAATAAACTCTCTGCTGTGTTCGCTGACATTGTCTCTCTAGTCATGGTTTTAAACGTTTTGAAATCTCACAGTATCAACTTTGATGTAGCTTTCTTTTATGCCTGCTACTTTGCTGCAGACACGGTCACCTGAGCCATCGATTTGGCAGCGGTAGGCCTATAGTGCACTTGATTTGCAGAGGCAGAGTTTGGCAACAGTTCATCTACCCGGCGCGTAGGGCACCTGAATCAGGTGCACCTACCACCAAGAGCCCGAGACAAATACAAATATATATCTTTATCGTTGGGTTTTTTGTCAGAAATGTTTGGTGATCGACTAGGAATGCCTTGGATATCGAAAGTTGAGTGAAATGCTCTAGAAAGTTGAGTGAAATGCTCTAGAAAGTTGAGTGAAATGCTCTAGAAAGTTGAGTGAAGTTCAATCTGGTGCTTCTCTCTGTGGGCTGATATTTCTGCGTGGCAGTCCCTACGGGAGCTGCGCAGGAGTCTCGGAGCTTTGAGTGAACATTGGCTCGAGTGTGTCAAGAACTGCAACGCAGCTGGGTTTTTCAAGCTCAACAGTTTCCGGTGTGTATCAAGAATAGTCCACCACCCAAAGGACAGCCAGTCAATTTGACAACTGTGGGAAGCATTGGAGTCAACATGGGCCAGCATCCCTGTGCAACGCTTTCGACACCTTGTAGAGTCCATGCTCCAGTGAATTGACGCTGTTTTGAGGGCAAAAGCAGGTGCAACTCAATAATAAGAAGGTGTTCCTAATGCTTGGTATACTCAATGTATATTTACACACAGTCACATGCATGGTTGGAGAAACACCTAAATCGCACTAATCCCATCCCAGACATAGATTATGAAAGTGAAACTGATCAGAGATGGTTTATGCGTAACCCTATGGGAGTTTGCCATCAGTTTATCACCAAACGACCAAAAACACACACATTATAAATACCAATCCCAGACATATATTATGGTAGTGAAACTGATCAGGGATGTGTTTATGCAGTAATCCCATGAATGTTTGGCCATCAGAACATCCCAGATTGACACTAAAACCTAGATGAATCAGATGTGTAATTGTAAGGCTGGATCAAAACCCCTCACATCCAGACCCAGCAGCTCTCCATTCAGGAGGGTTGGCCACCACCACCACCCTGCTCTAGCCTAAATAGTCCTTAGTGTGCCATGCTTTCCTGACTGCATAATCTGTCTGTCTGGCTGGCTACTGTGTCTGGCCCTGTGCCCTGGTATGCTGAGGTCAAGTGGGGTTGTGGTTGGTTTAGCACCCTGGGGAGTTTCTGTTCAACCTCTCTCTCTCTCTCTCTCTCTCTCTCTCTCTCTCTCTCTCTCTCTCTCTCTCTCTCTCTCTCTCTCTCTCTCTCTCTCTCTCTCTCTCTCTCTCTCTCTCTCTCTCTCTCTCTCTCTCTCTCTCTCTCTCTCTCTCTCTCTCTCTCTCTCTCTCTCTCTCTCTCTCTCTCTCTCTCTCTCTCTCTCTCTCTCTCTCTCTCTCTCTCTCTCTCTCTCTCTCTCTCTCTCTCTCTCTCTCTCTCTCTCTCTCTCTCTCTCTCTCTCTCTCTCTCTCTCTCTCTCTCTCTCTCTCTCTCTCTCTCTCTCTCTCTCTCTCTCTCTCTCTCTCTCTCTCTCTCTCTCTCTCTCAAGAAGACCTCCTTGACCTGTTTGTTTCTCTCTGTTGGGGAGGCATCAAGCCTGCTATTTATAGGAAAGAGAGAGAGGGAGAGAGAGACAAAGGGAGAACATGTAGCCCTGCCTGACTGTATAGGCGAGAGTGAAGAGAGGATGAGATGGGAGAAAAACTAGCCCTGCTTGCGTAATGGAATAAGGGAATAGAGAAAGAATATGAGGAGGAGGAAAAGAGGATGGTGAGAGATGGGATAGTCAGGCCTCACTGAGTAGAGTGGAAAGGAGCAAGAGAGGTGGTAGGGACAGAGGTGGAAGGGAGAGAGCTAGAAGGGAGAGAGATGGAAGAAAGAGAGCTTGAAGGGACAGAGGTGGAAGGAAGAGAGCTAGAAGGGACAGAGGTGGAAGGGAGAGAGATGGAAGGAAGAGAGCTTGAAGGGACAGAGGTGGAAGGAAGAGAGCTAGAAGGGAGAGAGATGGAAGGAAGAGAGCTAGAAAGGAGAGAGATGGAAGGAAGAGAGCTTGAAGGGACAGAGGTGGAAGGAAGAGAGCTAGAAGGGAGAGAGATGGAAGAAAGAGAGCTTGAAGGGACAGAGGTGGAAGGAAGAGAGCTAGAAGGGAGAGAGATGGAAGAAAGAGAGCTTGAAGGGACAGAGGTGGAAGGAAGAGAGCTAGAAGGGAGAGAGATGGAAGGAAGAGAGCTAGAAGGGACAGAGGTGGAAGGAAGAGAGCTAGAAGGGAGAGAGATGGAAGGAAGAGAGCTAGAAGGGACAGAGGTGGAAGGAAGAGAGCTAGAAGGGACAGAGGTGGAAGGAAGAGAGCTAGAAGGGACAGAGGTGGAAGGAAGAGAGCTAGAAGGGACAGAGGTGGAAGGAAGAGAGCTAGAAGGGACAGAGGTGGAAGGAAGAGAGCTAGAAGGGAGAGAGATGGAAGGAAGAGAGCTAGAAGGGAGAGAGGTGGAAGGAAGAGAGCTAGAAGGGACAGAGGTGGAAGGAAGAGAGCTAGAAGGGACAGAGGTGGAAGGAAGAGAGCTAGAAGGGACAGAGGTGGAAGGAAGAGAGCTAGAAGGGACAGAGGTGGAAGGAAGAGAGCTAGAAGGGACAGAGGTGGAAGGGAGAGAGCTAGAAGGGACAGAGTTGGAAGGGAGAGAGATGGTAGGAAGAGAGCTAGAAGGGACAGAGGTGGAAGGGAGAGAGATGGTAGGAAGAGAGCTAGAAGGGACAGAGGTGGAAGGGAGAGAGATGGTAGGAAGAGAGTTGGAAGGAGAGAGGTGGAAGGGAGAGAGATGGTAGGAAGAGAGTTGGAAGGGAGAGAGGTGGAAGGGAGAGATGTGGTAGGAAGAGAGGTGGGAGGGAGAGAGATGGTAGGAAGAGAGTTGGAAGGGAGAGAGGTGGAAGGGAGAGAGGTGGTAGGAAGAGAGTTGGAAGGGAGAGATGGTAGGAAGAGAGTTGGAAGGGAGAGAGGTGGAAGGGAGAGAGGTGGTAGGAAGAGAGTTGGAAGGGACAGAGGTGGAAGGGAGAGAGATGGTAGGTAGAGAGTTGGAAGGGAGAGAGGTGGAAGGGAGAGAGGTGGTAGGAAGAGAGGTGGAAGGGACAGAGGTGGAAGGGAGAGAGATGGTAGGAAGAGAGTTGGAAGGGAGAGAGGTGGTAGGAAGAGAGGTGGGAGGGAGAGAGATGGTAGGAAGAGAGTTGGAAGGGAGATAGGTGGAAGGGAGAGAGATGGTAGGAAGAGAGGTGGAAGGGAGAGAAATGGTAGGAAGAGAGTTGGAAGGGAGAGAGGTGGTAGGAAGAGAGGTGGGAGGGAGAGAGGTGGTAGGAAGAGAGGTGGGAGGGAAAGAGGTGGTAAGAAGAGAGGTGGTAGGGAGAGAGGTGGAAGGGGGAGAGATGGTAGGAAGAGAGGTGGAAGGGGGAGAGATGGTAGGAAGAGAGGTGGAAGGGAGAGAGGTGGTAGGAAGAGAGGTGGGAGGGAGAGGTGGTAGGAAGAGAGGTGGGAGGGAGAGAGGTGATAGGAAGAGAGGAAGAAGGGACAGAGGTGGAAGGGAGAGAGGTGGTAGGAAGAGAGGTGGAAGGGAGAGAGGTGGTAGGAAGAGAGGTGGTAGGGAGAGAGGTGGTAGGGAGAGAGGTGTTAGGAAGAGAGATGGAAGGGAGAGAGGTGGTAGGAAGAGAGATGGGAGGGACAGAGGTGTAAGGGACAGACTAAAAAACGTGAGGAGGAGGAGGAGGCATATGTATTCTGGCACTACTCTGAGGCCTCCCTCCTCTGCTCCCCATGCACAAACCCTTACACGCTTCTTAAGGGTTTAATCCTGTACAGTGTACTGTACATCTAGCACACAGTTCCAAACACTCACAACACCCCTCTGGACTTACAAGGGGAAACCCCATTAGCCTGTGATTGATACCAGCTGTTGCCCAACTGGACTACATGATATTGACCTGTATTTAGCACATAACTACCTGTGCTTTCTGCCTGTGGCTGGCCAAATACTGTTAGCTGCGCACGCGCACGCACACACACACACACACACACACACACACACACACACACACACACACACACACACACACACACACACACACACACACACACACACACACACACACACACACACACACACACACACACACACACACACACACACACACACACACACACACCCTGAGTATACAAACCATGAAGAACACCTGCTCTTTCTATGACATAGACTGACCAGGTAGAATCCAGATGAAAGCTACGATCCCTTAGTGATATCACTTGTTTAATCCACGTTAATCAGTGTAGATGAAGGGGAGGACACAGGTTAAAGAAGCATTTTTAAGCCTTGGGACAATTGAGCCGTGCCATTCAGAGTGTGAATGAGCAAGACAAAAGATGTAAGTGCTTTTGAATAGGGTTTTGAAGTAGCAGTGGTGGTCGGTGCCGTTTAAGACGAGGGAGGACGATACATTTTTTTTCATGAGCATGGCCTTATTTTTATTACAGTATATAGGATCACTGTCATTCATATTCCATCACCCAGTTCAGTGTAACAGGGATAGGTTTAGGCTACTACATGATACTCACATTTTCCCAGCACCCATCATGAGGTTCCTACCACCCAGCCTATGAATGAAAGTTTACAACATAGGTGCACATAGGTTGAGAGAAAGATTTTAGGTGACATACAGTGCCACATTCATTTCCACCCTGCACACTCTTTCCTGGGGTGTAATCATTAGTGCCAACAGTTACAATAGTTTCTATTGGACAAGTTCAGGTATGTTTATCCCCGTTCCCTTTTGTTTGCTTCCGTTCATGAAATGTTTTTCAACAGAATCGTCGGAAAGAATACACCCCTGATCACGCATAAACACAGTTCACTTTCATAGCAGCCACGTTGTATTGCTTCTCGCATCAATGCTCTCTCTTCCTCTCACCTTTTCCCTTTGCTTGTGGACTTCAATACACAACACATCAGCTGTATGTGACCAGCTGAAAAAACATTTCAAGCAAAACCATGTCATAACCACTACACAGAGCCTACATTGTTGTCACCATATAAGCTAAAATAACATCAATAACAACATAGCTAATAGAACTAACGTGTTGGTAAACCTGCTACAATCATGCAGTAAAGTTACAGTGTACAGTCAGTAAGCAGTTTAGCACTTACACTGCCGGGCCCCAGTAGCAATAAATTAGTCAAACCAAAAGCTAACCTTTTCCGGCTTCCGGCTAACCACTTCCGGCTTCCGGTTGGAGCGAGTGGTCGCATCTGCACTTCGCTCCCGCGGGTAGTATAACTTTTTCATTACATTTCATTATATTTCATTATAGCACAACGGTTTGATTTGTCTAATCTTAGCAATTTCTTCTCAGCTAGCTACATAGCCGTCTTTGTATCAAAGATAATTGCGTAATTATCGTATTTCGCCGTCCTAACGTAGTCTTCACTAGCCAGCTAGCTAACGTCCACTGATTAGCTGCACTGGAGAAACTATTACACTCAACTGAACGACTTGATTAGTGTAGTGTTAGCTAGCTACATAGCTGTCTTTGCTGTCTTCGTATCATCGTATCCAAGATAATTGTGTTGTTTAGGTTTAGAGTGTGTAGTGTTAGAGTGATTATCTTAATTTACCGAGGTTAGCTAGCCAGCTATTTGTCGTCCTTAACGTAGGAGACTCTGCTAGCTAGCCAACGCTAGCCAACGTCTTCTGAATAGAACTCAACAACCCGGTCGCATTCACAGGTAGTATCACATTTTCACTTCATTTCATTACAGTACAACGGTTTGATTTGTTTGATCGTAGCTAGCTACATAGCTAGCTACATAGCCGTCTTTGTATCAAAGATAATTGTGTAGTCTAGAGCGATTTTCTAGATTCGCTAGCCAGCTATTGTCGTTCTTTTAACGCAACGTAACGTAAACAACACTGCTAGCTAGCCAGCTAGCCCCCGAATAGCAACACTGCAGAAACTATTACACTCAACGGAACGACTTGATTAGTGTAGTGTCAACAACGCACCCACTGCCAGCTGGCCTACTTCAGCAGTACTGTATCATTTTAATCATTTTAGTCAATAAGATTCTTGCTACGTAGCTTAACTTTCTGAACATTCGAGACGTGTAGTCCACTTGTCATTCCAATCTCCTTTGCATTAGCGTAGCCTCTTCTGTAGCCTGTCAACTATGTGTCTGTTTATCCCTGTTCTCTCCTCTCTGCACAGACCATACAAACGCTCCACACCGCGTGGCCGCGGCCACCCTACTCTGGTGGTCCCAGCGCGCACGACCCACGTGGAGTTCCAGGTCTCCGGTAGCCTCTGGAACTGCCAATCTGCGGTCAACAAGGCAGAGTTCATCTCAGCCTATGCCTCCCTCCAGTCCCTCGACTTCTTGGCACTGACGGAAACATGGATCACCACAGACAACACTGCTACTCCTACTGCTCTCTCTTCGTCCGCCCACGTGTTCTCGCACACCCCGAGAGCTTCTGGTCAGCGGGGTGGTGGCACCGAGATCCTCATCTCTCCCAAGTGGTCATTCTCTCTTTCTCCCCTTACCCATCTGTCTATCGCCTCCTTTGAATTCCATGCTGTCACAGTTACTAGCCCTTTCAAGCTTAACATCCTTATCATTTATCGCCCTCCAGGTTCCCTCGGAGAGTTCATCAATGAGCTTGATGCCTTGATAAGCTCCTTTCCTGAGGACGGCTCACCTCTCACAGTTCTGGGCGACTTTAACCTCCCCACGTCTACCTTTGACTCTTTCCTCTCTGCCTCCTTCTTTCCACTCCTCTCCTCTTTTGACCTCACCCTCTCACCTTCCCCCCCTACCCACAAGGCAGGCAATACGCTCGACCTCATCTTTACTAGATGCTGTTCTTCCACTAACCTCATTGCAACTCCTCTCCAAGTCTCCGACCACTACCTTGTATCCTTTTCCCTCTCGCTCTCATCCAACACCTCCCACACTGCCCCTACTCGGATGGTATCGCGCCGTCCCAACCTTCGCTCTCTCTCCCCCGCTACTCTCCTCTTCCATCCTATCATCTCTTCCCTCCGCTCAAACCTTCTCCCACCTATCTCCTGATTCTGCCTCCTCAACCCTCCTCTCCTCCCTCTCTGCATCCCTTGACTCTCTATGTCCCCTATCCTCCAGGCCGGCTCGGTCCTCCCCTCCCGCTCCGTGGCTCGATGACTCATTGCGAGCTCACAGAACAGGGCTCCGGGCAGCCGAGCGGAAATGGAGGAAAACTCACCTCCCTGCGGACCTGGCATCCTTTCACTCCCTCCTCTCTACATTTTCCTCCTCTGTCTCTGCTGCTAAAGCCACTTTCTACCACGCTAAATTCCAAGCATCTGCCTCTAACCCTAGGAAGCTCTTTGCCACCTTCTCCTCCCTCCTGAATCCTCCTCCCCCTCCCCCTCCTCCCTCTCTGCAGATGACTTCGTCAACCATTTTGAAAAGAAGGTCAACGACATCCGATCCTCGTTTGCTAAGTCAAACGACACCGCTGGTTCTGCTCACATTGCCCTACCCTGTGCTCTGACCTCTTTCTCCCTCTCTCTCCAGATGAAATCTCGCGTCTTGTGACGGCCGGCCGCCCAACAACCTGCCCGCTTGACCCTATCCCCTCCTCTCTTCTCCAGACCATTTCCGGAGACCTTCTCCCTTACCTCACCTCGCTCATCAACTCATCCCTGACCGCTGGCTACGTCCCTTCCGTCTTCAAGAGAGCGAGAGTTGCACCCTTCTGAAAAAACCTACACTCGATCCCTCCGATGTCAACAATTACAGACCAGTATCCCTTCTTTCTTTTCTCTCCAAAACTCTTGAACGTGCCATCCTTGGCCAGCTCTCCCGCTATCTCTCTGAATGACCTTCTTGATCCAAATCAGTCAGGTTTCAAGACTAGTCATTCAACTGAGACTGCTCTCCTCTGTATCACGGAGGCTCTCCGCACTGCTAAAGCTAACTCTCTCTCCTCTGCTCTCATCCTTCTAGATCTATCGGCTGCCTTCGATACTGTGAACCATCAGATCCTCCTGTCCACCCTCTCGGAGTTGGGCATCTCCGGCGCGGCCCACGCTTGGATTGCGTCCTACCTGACAGGTCGCTCCTACCAGGTGGCGTGGCGAGAATCTGTCTCCTCACCACACGCTCTCACCACTGGTGTCCCCCAGGGCTCTGTTCTTGGCCCTCTCCTATTCTCGCTATACACCAAGTCACTTGGCTCTGTCATAACCTCACATGGTCTCTCTTATCATTGCTATGCAGACGACACACAATTAATCTTCTCCTTTCCCCCTTCTGATGACCAGGTGGCGAATCGCATCTCTGCATGTCTGGCAGACATATCAGTGTGGATGACGGATCACCACCTCAAGCTGAACCTCCGCAAGACGGAGCTGCTCTTCCTCCCGGGGAAGGACTGCCCGTTCCATGATCTCGCCATCACGGTTGACAACTCCATTGTGTCCTCCTCCCAGAGCGCCAAGAACCTTGGCGTGATCCTGGACAACACCCTGTCGTTCTCAACCAACATCAAGGCGTTCCTGGCCCGTTCCTGTAGGTTCATGCTCTACAACATCCGCAGAGTACGACCCTGCCTCACACAGGAAGCGGAGCAGGTCCTAATCCAGGCACTTGTCATCTCCCGTCTGGATTACTGCAACTCGCTGTTGGCTGGGCTCCCTGCCTGTGCCATTAAACCCCTTCAACTCATCCAGAACGCCGCAGCCCATCTGGTGTTCAACCTTCCCAAGTTCTCTCACGTCACCCCGCTCCTCCGTTCTCTCCACTGGCTTCCAGTTGAAGCTCGCATCCGCTACAAGACCATGGTGCTTGCCTACGGAGCTGTGAGGGGAACGGCACCTCAGTACCTCCAGGCTCTAATCAGGCCCTACACCCAAACAAGGGCACTGCGTTCATCCACCTCTGGCCTGCTCGCCTCCCTACCACTGAGGAAGTACAGCTCCCGCTCAGCCCAGTCAAAACTGTTCGCTGCCCTGGCCCCCCAATGGTGGAACAAACTCCCTCACGACGCCAGGACAGCGGAGTCAATCACCACCTTCCGGAGACACCTGAAACCCCACCTCTTTAAGGAATACCTAGGATAGGATAAGTAATCCCTCTCACCCCCCTTAAGATTTAGATGCACTATTGTAAAGTGACTGTTCCACTGGATGTCATAAGGTGAATGCACCAATTTGTAAGTCGCTCTGGATAAGAGCGTCTGCTAAATGACTTAAATGTAAATGTAAATGTAACTTGGAAAAGTTCCAGTTTTGTGTTGGATAGTTATAGCCAGCCAGCTAACATAGCATCCATCTGTTTTAGCAGGGTGTTTGAGCCTTCAGCTCAAGATTTATTTTCTGATCCTTTGATTTGGTGGACACCATGTCAGTTCATGCTGCAAGAGCTCTGATCATCTGGAGGACGTCCCTTTGGAATGTTGTCATAATTACTGTGTAAGTCTATGGAAGGGGGAGAACCATGAGCCTCCTAGGTTTTGTATTGAAGTCAATGTAGCCAGAGGCGGACGGGAGATAGTTGTCGTCTGGCTACACCATGATGCTACTCTACAGAGTTCTGTTGAGGCTGCTGTAGACCTTCATTGCAAAATAGTGTATTTTAATAAATGATGTGGTGATGTGAATATATTTAGTATAGTTTTATCTGAAAATAATCACTTTTTAAATGTTTTACAATTCACTGAGGAGGATGGTCCTCCTCTGAGGAGCCTCCACTGGGTAGTAGGTGCCAGGCGCAACGGTTTGAGTCAATGTTCGTTCCCTCAACAAAAAATTTGCACTAAGCAAATTTCAGGTCTGCTGAGTACAAACGTCTATGCAACTTCCATCACTTGTTGGCTGTGAACACCGAGGCTGTACCAGCTTTAAGTAAATTTTTTACTGTGAACACCGAGGCTGTACCAACTTTAAATTACAGTTTTACTGTGAACACCGAGGCTGTACCAGCTTTAAATTACAGTTTTACTGTGAACACCGAGGCTGTACCAGCTTTAAATTACAGTTTTACTGTGAACACCGAGGCTGTACCAGCTTTAAATTACAGTTTTACTGTGAACACCGAGGCTGTACCAGCTTTAAATTACAGTTTTACTGTGAACACCGAGGCTGTACCAGCTTTAAATTACAGTTTTACTGTGAACACCGAGGCTGTACCAGCTTTAAATTACAGTTTTACTGTGAACACCGAGGCTGTACCAGCTTTAAATTACAGTTTTACTGTGAACACCGAGGCTGTATCTGCTTTAAGTTATCATAATGAAGGCCTACCAGAGTGGCCTACCAGAGTGGCCTAAAACAATGGAGAAAATGCATCCCATAACATATTAACATTTTAACATTTAACAGGATTTGATATTAACCAGTTTATACACTTGTCCTTCAGACAAGAAGGTGACTGAAAATGATGTTGTGTTGTTTGATGCAAGAAACCACTTTACAAAATATAATAGATCATTATTCCCATGCCATTGTTACAGAGAATCAGACCAATTATGCTACCCTCTGCCTATTGGCTACTTACCTTATTCAAGCCTGTCTCCAAATATAACAATGCCCCTTTAAGGCAAAAAAAGCTCTTTATCTGACTCGCTTTCAAAAATGTCTAGAAAGGTATACGTTTTGTGCTCTTGTAGGAAGTAATCACTCCCCTACTGCTGACTACAAATGGGCTAATAACTCACTAACAAGGATATGAACAAAATGTGCACACGTGGCTACATGCAGGTCTCGTTTGATCTCAAAACAAGTACATCTACTCACGACCGCTCATGCTGTAAACACAGTCCAGATCAAAGTAAATGGCAAAGATCCATATATGGCAATTGTCCATTTGCATATAGGCTTACTGCAGCTCTGATTGGTTATGCAGTTACAGGTCTGTGTAGAGTACGGGCTGAGTAGTGCATGTCAATGCAATAGAATCCTACTCCGATGCTTTCTGCCTACAACAAAATCTGTTTCATAGTTTGATTTGCTTTGCTATGTTTCATTGAAAGTGGTTAATATTGCGTGTCACAATTGCCACAGTAAAGGGAAATGTTGATAGTGTTAACAGGGAAAACTCTAGAACAGTGGTCACCAACCTGTTCTGAGTCAAGATCACTTTAAGTCAAAATGCAAGTGGAGATCTACAATTCATACTTTTTTCTTACATTACTTAAAAACCGCAGACCTATACAACATTAACCAATTAATGACAGTACTGTAGCAATGAGGTTTGTGCAGTAAGCTATAGGCCCAATACATTACTACCGCATATTGGCTTTGCTTGAATTGCACTGCCAATGCATTGTTTCTCGGGCCATATTTTTAAACTATATTTCAAAATTTGAGGTAGGCTATATGATCACACCGGTAATAGAGCCATTGTTGTATTACTTGTGAGGCACAGCTGAGTGAGCATACATTTAAAGAATTGTTATTTAATTTGACTGGGCTGATGGTGCCTGTATCTGATGGTCTGTCTCAGCGGAGGGAGAGAGCAGCAGACTGAGGGTCCACCTCTCAACATCCCTCCTCTCTCCCTTTCTCTCCCTTTCCAAAAGGGGCACCGTCTTCCAGCCGATGGCAAAACTCGACTCGCACCTCATTATTTCTGCCTCATGTACAAATTCATGTTGTTACTCCTATGGACTGAGAAAGTGAAATATTCCTTTATATTAAAAAATTCCCAAGCCTATAGATACACTTTCCTACTCATTGATTACTGCTGCAGTGCTTGTTGTAGCGCTGAGTGGGAATAGGAAGAACACTCGTTTTCTGTCTTCTAAAAGTGTTGAATACAAAGTGCTGACAGGGCTGGTAAGAATTTCAAAATAAACTCTCTGCTGTGTTCGCTGACATTGTCTCTCTAGTCATGGTTTTAAACGTTTTGAAATCTCACAGTATCAACTTTGATGTAGCTTTCTTTTATGCCTGCTACTTTGCTGCAGACACGGTCACCTGAGCCATCGATTTGGCAGCGGTAGGCCTATAGTGCACTTGATTTGCAGAGGCAGAGTTTGGCAACAGTTCATCTACCCGGGCGCGTAGGGCACCTGAATCAGGTGCACCTACCACCAAGAGCCCGAGACAAATACAAATATATATCTTTATCGTTGGGTTTTTTGTCAGAAATGTTTGGTGATCGACTAGGAATGCCTTGGATATCGAAAGTTGAGTGAAATGCTCTAGAAAGTTGAGTGAAATGCTCTAGAAAGTTGAGTGAAATGCTCTAGAAAGTTGAGTGAAGTTCAATCTGGTGCTTCTCTCTGTGGGCTGATATTTCTGCGTGGCAGTCCCTACGGGAGCTGCGCAGGAGTCTCGGAGCTTTGAGTGAACATTGGCTCGAGTGTGTCAAGAACTGCAACGCAGCTGGGTTTTTCAAGCTCAACAGTTTCCGGTGTGTATCAAGAATAGTCCACCACCCAAAGGACAGCCAGTCAATTTGACAACTGTGGGAAGCATTGGAGTCAACATGGGCCAGCATCCCTGTGCAACGCTTTCGACACCTTGTAGAGTCCATGCTCCAGTGAATTGACGCTGTTTTGAGGGCAAAAGCAGGTGCAACTCAATAATAAGAAGGTGTTCCTAATGCTTGGTATACTCAATGTATATTTACACACAGTCACATGCATGGTTGGAGAAACACCTAAATCGCACTAATCCCATCCCAGACATAGATTATGAAAGTGAAACTGATCAGAGATGGTTTATGCGTAACCCTATGGGAGTTTGCCATCAGTTTATCACCAAACGACCAAAAACACACACATTATAAATACCAATCCCAGACATATATTATGGTAGTGAAACTGATCAGGGATGTGTTTATGCAGTAATCCCATGAATGTTTGGCCATCAGAACATCCCAGATTGACACTAAAACCTAGATGAATCAGATGTGTAATTGTAAGGCTGGATCAAAACCCCTCACATCCAGACCCAGCAGCTCTCCATTCAGGAGGGTTGGCCACCACCACCACCCTGCTCTAGCCTAAATAGTCCTTAGTGTGCCATGCTTTCCTGACTGCATAATCTGTCTGTCTGGCTGGCTACTGTGTCTGGCCCTGTGCCCTGGTATGCTGAGGTCAAGTGGGGTTGTGGGGTTTAGCACCCTGGGGAGTTTCTGTTTAGCACCCTGGGGAGTTCTCTCTCTCTCTCTCTCTCTCTCTCTCTCTCTCTCTCTCTCTCTCTCTCTCTCTCTCTCTCTCTCTCTCTCTCTCTCTCTCTCTCTCTCTCTCTCTCTCTCTCTCTCTCTCTCTCTCTCTCTCTCTCTCTCTCTCTCTCTCTCTCTCTCTCTCTCTCTCTCTCTCTCTCTCTCTCTCTCTCTCTCTCTCTCTCTCTCTCTCTCTCTCTCTCTCTCTCTCTCTCTCTCTCTCTCTCTCTCTCTCTCTCTCTCTCTCTCTCTCTCTCTCTCTCTCTCTCTCTCTCTCTCTCTCTCTCTCTCTCTCTCTCTCTCGCTCTCTCTCTCTCTCTCTCTCTCTCGCTCTCTCTCGCTCTCTCTCGCTCTCTCTCGCTCTCTCACACACACACACACACAAACATCCTGCACACATGGAGCAATTGCTTAATGCAACACCCAAGACGATTATACTGCACTAACTAAGACACTGCTACGGTACCTGTCTCTCTGCCAGGGAGTACTTTACACACACGTTACGTCTTGACACACATGTCAAGACGTAACATCCACGTGTGGGATGTATGTGATTAATTGTTGCTTGTTACAGGAGAATAAGCCCACTGAATAGTCGCTCAGGGCAATCATTAATGTTTTATATTATACCGTGTAGTATACTGTGCCTCTAGGATCTCTCTATCTCTATCTCTCTTGCTTTCTCTC
Organism: Oncorhynchus gorbuscha; assembly: GCF_021184085.1. Taxonomy (NCBI): domain Eukaryota; kingdom Metazoa; phylum Chordata; class Actinopteri; order Salmoniformes; family Salmonidae; genus Oncorhynchus; species Oncorhynchus gorbuscha. Next base: position 66,271,195 of record NC_060184.1, read on the forward strand.
TTGCTCTCTCTCTCTCTATCTCATTCTCCCTCTGAACTATAACAGCTCATGTTACAGTGGACAACAAACCCCTTAATTATCTTTTTAAAACTTCAACGCTTGAGTGTGTGTGTGGGTTCTTCTGTATGTGTGTGTGCGTGTGTGTGTGTGCGTCTGTGTGTGTGTGTGTGTGCATCTTAGAGAATGAGCAATTACGCATATTTACTCATGACAAAATGAAAGGCGACACAGCTATTACAAAGTCATTTTCTCTCTCCTTCCCTCCTTTCAAAGCCTTGCTGTCTAATGATCTCTCTCTCTGTCTCTTCTCTCTCTCCTTCCCCCCTTCCAAAACCTTGCTGTGTAATGAGTCAGGTATCAGGGAACACTCCCTACTCTGAATAGTTGTACAGTACCACACATGCACACCTGTGGAGGCTCCTCAGAGGAGGAAGGGTAGGAAGGGTAACATATAATCATGTTACCAAATAATTGATTAAAACAAAGGTCTACAGTAGTAGCCTCAACAGCATTCTGTTCGGTAGCACCATGGTGTAGCCGGAGGACAGCTACCTTCCGCCCTCCTCTGGCTACATTGACTTCAATACAAAACCTAGGAGGCTCATGGTTCTCAACTCCTTCCATAGACGTACACAGTAATTATGACAATTTCCGGAGGAAGTCCTCCAACCTATCAGAGCTCTTGCAGCATGAACTGACATGTCCACCCAATCGAGGATCAGGGAATTAATCTAGTACTGAAAGAATAAGCTACGGATAGTGTGGTGAGTAGTTGACTCAAAGAGAGAGAAATACAATATTTTAACAATTTTGAAAATTCTAATTTCTTTGAAAATGAAGGAGAAGCAAGAAATAAATAGAGAGAGAGATTTAGTTTAAAAAAACTCACTTTCAGTTGCACTTACTTAGCTAGCAAATGCAGCTAGCTAGTTTATCCTACTGAAAGACCCTGCTCAAACAGAGGGATGCTATGCATCTATGCATTCCGCTGAATCTGTTGAAAAACATTTCTTAAACGGAGACAACTGTTACGTTACTGTTACATTGAATGGGGTGAATGGAAGATGAATGACAGTCATCCAATATAGTGTAATAGAAATAAGGCCATGCTCATGAAAAAAATAATCGTCCTCCCTCATCTTAAACGCCACACACACACACACACACACACACACACACACACACACACACACACACACACACACACACACACACACACACACACACACACACACACACACACACACACACACACACACACACACACACACACACACACACACACACACACACACACACACACACACACACACACACACACACACACATATAAACTCTCATTGGTGCATTTACCAAATTGTTTTTTAATTGCAGATGAATCTTTTTTAAGGTTGGTTTTAGATATTCTGTAATGACTCCATTAATGATGGCTCGCCCCATTGGAGTCTCAACATTCACATTGCTACTGACTAATTAGAACCAGGACTTCCTTCTGCCTTTTAATGGAACTCACCATATCAACCTGAAGACATCTTTATTTGTGGTTGTTGCATTTATCAGGGATGGAGTCTATTTAGTTTAATACTCAGTATGTTCAGGAATATTTGTTCAAGGCTCTGCAACAGACTAGCATCCTGTCCTGGGGGTGTACTTGTACATCAAGCTGCCTGACGCTTGATGTACAATGGGTTTGGGCCGGGACAAGGTTTTCTTATGTTCAAGAAAATCTATTTAAATCCATAGAAATGTAAATAGTACATTATCTTCTGAAGATGATGTGGCCATGTGTCTGTCAGACAGTTTGTATGTCAGTATTAAAACAGATTCTTTAACTTGACCTACTGAATGAAAGGATTACACAATCCACAGCTAGGGATTAAGCTTATTCTACACACACACACACACACACACACACACACACACACACACACACACACACACACACACACACACACACACACACACACACACACACACACACACACACACACACACACACACACACACACACACACACACACACACACACACACACACACACACACACACACACACACTCTCTCTCTTTTTTAGCCAGCTGTCAACCCCTCCTCCCACACTCCACATCTATTGCTTGATGTTAGCATTATGATATCAAAATTATCAGCGGCTTCGAAACCACTACACATTCATCTGACATGTGTGACTATTTTCAGAATGATCTTACTGTAATTTTGCACGCACTACTGATGAGTGGGTGTGTGAATGTGTAGAACCATCAACTTGAACATTGTAAATAAGCAGCGTGTGTTTCCTTTGTATGAGGCTTAGAAGTTTCAAATGCTAAAACACACTCCCAAACACACGCAGGCACGCACACACACACACACGCATGCACACAGCCCGTTAAATCATTCCTGACTTTTGGCAGACGCACACACTGCTCCCTGTCACTTTCTTCACTAGCGTAGAGAGAGAGAGAGAGAGAGAGAGAGAGAGAGAGAGAGAGAGAGAGAGAGAGAGAGAGAGAGAGAGAGAGAGAGAGAGAAGTAAGAGACATGACAGAGAGAGAGAGAGAGGGAGAGAGGGAGAGCGAAAGAGAGAGAGAACTAAGAGACATGACACAGAGAGAGAGAGAGAGAGAGAGAGAGAGAAGAGAGAGAGAACTAAGAGACATGACACAGAGAGAGACGAGAAAACTAAGAGACATGACAGAGAGAGAGAAGAGAGAACTAAGAGACAGAGAGAGAAGAGAGATCTAAGAGACATGACAGATAGAGAGAGAGAGAAATAAGAGACATGACAGAGAGAGAACTAAGAGACATGACAGAGAGAGAGAAGAGAGAACTAAGAGACAGAGAGAGAAGAGAGATCTAAGAGACATGACAGATAGAGAGAGAGAGAAACTAAGAGACATGACAGAGAGAGAACTAAGAGACATGACAGAGAGAGAGAACTAAGAGACATGACAGAGAGAGAACTAAGAGACATGACAGAGAGAGAGAACTAAGAGACATGACAGAGAGAGAGAGAACTAAGAGACATGACAGAGAGAGGAGATAGAGAGATAACTAAGAGACATGACAGAGAGGGAGGGAGAGAGAGAGAACTAAGAGACATGACAGAGAGAGAGATAGAGAGATAACTAAGAGACATGACAGAGAGGGAGAGAGAGAGAGAAGAACTAAGAGACATGACAGAGAGAGAGATAGAGAGATAACTAAGAGACATGACAGAGAGAGAGAGACTTAAGTGACATGACAGAGTGAGAGAGAGAGAGAGAGAGAGAGAGAACTAAGAGACACTCTTCAATATTTACATGAATGAATTGGCCACTATTCTAGAAAACTCCTCAGCCCCTGGTGTTAGTCTCCACAATTCAGAAGTTAAATGCAGATGATCTATGCCTGCTGTTACCCACAGCAGAGCCTGGACCTGCTAGAGGAGTACTGCCAGACCTGGGCCCTGGCAATAACCCCCAAAAATACTAAAATAATGATTTTCCAGAGAAGATCCAGATCTCAGGGAACTAGACCAAAGTTCTCAATTGGTACAAAATGTATAGAGTACCGTGCACACTACAATTACTTAGGTTTAAAAAAATAAGCTCAACTGGACACCTTAATGATGTAGTGAATGACCTGAGAGAGAAAGCAACAGGGCATTCTACGCCATTAAAAAGCAAATTCAAATTGAAATACCTATTAAAATGTGGATAAAACTAATTGAATATGTCATTGAACCAATTGCACTTTATGGCAGCGAGGTGTGGGGTCAACTTGCAAAACAAGATTTCATCAAATGGGACAAACACCCCATTGAAACCCTGCATGCTGTAATGCCCGGGGTGTAGTGGGGAAGAAGTCAGGTGCAGGAAGCAGAGAGTTCAGGGTAGCGCCACTTTTTAATGCACCACAACAGTGAACAGACGCCAACCCAAACAAATGCCCCAAACACAGGGGACTTAAACAGTCCAGCAAAATCCAAACACACGGACAACCATGACATACAGCCGTGTACACATGTACACTGAAAATAATCCCGCACAACTAGTAAATAAAGCCCAACCAATTAACCTAAACTAAACACAGGTGCAACCAATAAACAGAAAAGTGGGAAAAGGGATCAGTGACAGCTAGTAGGCCGGTGACGACAACCGCCAATCGCCACCCGAACAGGAAGGGGAGCCACCTTCGGTAGGAGTCGTGACACATGCAGAGTTCTGTAAGATTCTCCTACATGTCCAGAGGAAAACTACAAACAATGCTTGCAGGGCAGAATTAAGCCAATATCCACTAATACTAAAAACTCAATAAAGAGGTATTAAGTTTTGGAAACATCTAAAATACAGTGACCCCCTCTCATATCATTTACAAGGCCTGCAATGCCAAGAGCTGAGCAAAGAAAAGAGTCCCCTCATCCAGCTGGTCCTGGGGCTGAGATCACATACTTGTTCTACTAACAACACATGGAAACCTCAGGGCCAGAACATCCAAACAATCAAGATAAACCAAATTACAACACAGTCAAAACAAAACTATATTGCTTATTGGGAAACACAAGCACAAAGCAAAATGCAGTGCTATCTGGCCCTAAAATCGACAGTACCCCATGGTTAACTATTTGACCATGGTTACTGATCAAAACCTTAGAAAAACCTTGACAAAGTACAGGCTCAGTGAGCACAGCCTTGCCATTGAGAAGGGTAGACACAGGAAAACATGGCTCCCTGTAGAGGAAAGGAGGTGCAACCACTGCACAACAGCAGAACCTGAGACGGAGCTGCATCTCCTGACACAATTTCAAAAATATAAAACAATTAGAGAGTGCCATTTGAAATTTGAAACCCTTATTCAAGGTTTCAAAGACCTCTCTGATGACAATTTTGTTCTGTTGGGGGAGGACGTATTTTTGGCATATTGTAAATATGCCAAAGATGAGGGACAGTGTTTGACAGACCAATCAACCTGCACATGTACTTACTGTATCTTATTGTTAATAATGTATGGTCATTTTGAATTGAATTGAACTTTGTCCCGAGACAATTTTGATTCTCATTTCTATGTATTTTTATATTGTAAATATGCAAAGTAAGCTTTGGCAATATGTACATTGTTACATCATGCCAATAAAGCAAATTGAATTGAATTGAATTGAGAGAGAGAGACTTCAGTGACATGACATAGTGAGAGAGAGAGAACTAAGGGACATGACAGAGAGAGAGAGAGACATGACAGAAAGAGAGAGAACTAAGAGACATGACAGAGAGAGAGAGAACTAAGAGACATGAGAGAGAGAGAGAGAGAACTAAGAGACATGACAGAGAGAGAAAGAGAACTAAGAGACATGACAGAGAGAGAGAAGAGAGAGAGAGAGAGAACTAAGAGACATGACAGAGAGAGAAAGAGAACTAAGAGACATGACAGAGAGAGAGAAGAGAGAGAACTAAGAGACATGACAGAGAGAGAGGAGAGAGAGAGAGAGAGAGAGAGAGAACTAAGAGACATGACAGAGAGAGAGGAGAGAGAGAGAGAGAGAGACTAAGAGACATGACAGAGAGAGAGAGAGAGAGAGAGAACTAAGAGACATGACAGAGAGAGAGAGAGAGAGAGAGAGAACTAAGAGACATGACAGAGAGAGAGGAGAGAGAGAGAGAGAGAGAGAGAGAGAGAGAGAGAGAGAGAGAGAGAGAGAGAGAGAGAAAGAGATAGAAAGAGAGAGAGAGAGAGAAACCTGTTCTGCTAACACACTGAAGCCTCAGAACCAGGACATCCAACCAATCAGAATAAACCAAATTACAACACAGTCAAAACAAAACTACATTGCTTATTGGGAAACACAAGTACAAAGAAAAATGCAGTGCTATCTGGCCCTAAATTGACAGTACACCATGGCTAACTATTTGACCATGGTTACTGATCAAAACCTTAGAAAAACCTTGACAAAGTACAGGCTCAGTGAGCACAGCCTTGCCACTGAGAAGGGTAGACAAAGCAACACCTGGCTCCCTGTAGAGGAAAGGCTGTGCAACCACTGCACAACAGCAGAACCTGAGACGGAGCTGCATTTCCTGACAAAATGTAAAAAATATAAAACAATTAGAATTTAAAACTCTTATTCAAGGTTTCAAATACCTCTCTGATGAGAATAGACTACCCATACAGTTGGGGGAGATGCAGAGAGCTGTGGGTTGGCAGCGCACTACATTGCTGCCTGCCATAAGATGAGGGACAGTGTTTGACAGACCAATCAACCTGCACATGTACTCTACTGTATGTTTATTGTTATTGTTCAATGTATGGTCATTTTGGCCCTTGGTTATTGTTGTTACTGTTGTCCCGTTGACAATCTTGATTCTTATTATTTTTATATAGTAAATATTCAAAGTAAGCTTTGGCAATATGTAAATTGTTACGTCATGCCAATAAAGCAAATTTAATTGAGAGAGAGAAGAGATAACTAAGAGACATGACAGAGAGAGAGAGAGAACTAATAGACATGACAGAGAGAGAGAGAAAGAGAAAGAGAAAGAGAAAGAGAAAGAGAAATGACAGAGTGAGAGATAGATGATTCTGAAGCTCAAAAAATGAGCTCCTACAAATATTGAAATTGACATGGTGTTTAGAGTGTACATTGGAAAAAAACAAAAGAAAACTGCAAGACTGGATAGGAGACAAAACAAGCAACAAATGAAGAGGATAGGCTTTTGAAAAAGTAACTGTTTTTCATCAAATTAGGGAGCTGAATTGTTTACCAGTTGCTAAGCAGTTGCTAGGGACTCTCCAAAAAAGAAGCTAGCTAGCTAACAAAAAATAGCTAGTTAACTTCTTGCGTCGAGCCATCCCGGATCCGGTATCGTGACTACAGCCTCAAGCTCATTACCATAACGCAACGTTAACTATTCATGAAAATCGCAAATGAAATGAAATTAATCTATTTGCTCTCAAGCTTAGCCTTTTGTTAACAACACTGTCATCTCAGATTTTCAAAATATGCTTCTCAACCATTGCAAAACAAGCATTTGTGTAACAGTATTGATGGCTAATGTAGCATTTAGCGTAGCATTTAGCGTTAGCATTCAGCATGCAACATTTTCCACAAAAACCATAAAAGCATTCAAATAAAATAATTTACCTTTGAAGAACTTCAGATGTTTTCAATGAGGAGACTCTCAGATAGCAAATGTTCAGTTTTTCCTGAAAGATTATTTGTTTAGGACAAATCGCTCCGTTTTCTGCGTCACGTTTAGCTACGAAAAAAACCCTGTATCCAGGATTGTGTAAATCTATCAGCAAGCTCATTAGCATAACACAACGTTAACTATTCATGAAAATCGCAAATGAAATTAAATGAATCTATTTGCTCTCAAGCTTAGCCTTTTGTTAACAACACTGTCATCTTAGATTTTCAAAATATGCTTCTCAACCATTGCAAAACAAGCATTTGTGTAACAGTATTGATGGCTAACGTACCATTTAGCATCAGCATTCAGCATGCAACATTTTCCACAAAAATCATAAAAGCATTCAAATAAAATTATTCACCTTTGAAGAACTTCAGAAGTTTTCAATGAGGAGACTCTGTTAGATAGCAAATGTTCCGTTTTTACAAAAAATATTATTTGTGTTGACTAATCACTCTGTTTTGTTCATCGCGTTTGGGTAAGGAAAAAAAAATGTCATTAAAACGTTAACTTTTTTCCAAATTAACTCCATAATATAGACAGAAACATGGCAAACGATGTTTAGAATCAACCCTCAAGGTGTTTTTCACATATCTATCGACGATAAAATCCATCGTGGCAGTTTACTTTCAATTCAGAAGAAATGGAACGCGCATGGACTTACTGATTACGCACACAGGACACCGGGCAGGACACCATGTAAATGTAGTCTCTTATGGTCAATCTTCCAATGATATGCCTACAAACACGTCACAATGCTGCAGACACCTCGGGGAATATACAGAAAGCGCAGGCTCATTCCTGGCGCATTCACAGCCATATAAGGAGTCATTGGAACACAGCGCCTTCAGAATCCGGGGCATTTCCTGTATGAAACATCATCTTGGTTTCGCCTGTTGCATTAGTTCTGGGGCACGCACAGATAATATCTTTGCAGTTTTGGAGACGTCAGAGTTGTGTCTTTCCAAGGCTGTCAATTCCATGCATAGTCGAGCATCTTTTCGTGACAAAATATTGTGCTTAAAACGGGCACGTCTTTTTATCCAATAATGACACAGCGCCCCTATAGGTTCAAGAGGTTAACTAAAGAATAGAAAGACAAAATAGGGACAGAAGACAAAGGACATCATAGTAAAACAGTCATCTAAAGACACAAGAGACAAAAATACAAGAAACAACAAAAGGTAGGCTTCAACAACAACAAAAGGTAGGCTTCTATTACAACATTGTAACCAGCATCACCAGCTTTGCTATGGACATTGTTTTCCCACCAGGCATCCAAACAGAGAAAGCTAAGAAAAGGTTTGATGATGGGACAGAACCATGAATGCCTGTTTACAAATCTTACCAGTTGCAAAACAAATGCAAATGTAATATTTAATACCAAACGAGGGCACATATGGAAAAGGGTTATTTGCAACCATTTCCCTTTCTCAAAAAAGAGAGGCATCAGCCAAGGCTGTCAGATCAGCATTTTTGAAGAAGCTGACCAGAGCAACACGTATTAAACAGTAAACTTCTACAATAACGGAACAGTATTGATACAAGGCAGTGATTCAAGCCTCCAGGCTTTAGAGAATGTGTTTGCTACCCTAAAATTAGAAGATGAACTCATCTCAGAAAGTTAGGAAAAAGTAAAGGAGGGAGATGGAAAAAAACAGACCCCAGCAAGAAGCCCTCAGTGTCCCTCTACCTACCTCACCTGCAGCAGACAGAGCCAAGAACATGCCTACAACACCAAGAACACCTGCTATGCAATGTTTCCACAACACCCTCTCTCTAGTCGAAGCAGAGGTCATAGAACTTAGAGAGAACAAGCTTCAAGAGGATGACACTGTCCAGAAACTAAAATAAGAGGTGAAACAGTTCAGGGAGGAGAGCAGAGTATCTATTGCTAAATTAGAAAGCAGCATGGACAAGCTGAGTCAGACAAATGATGACCTCAGAGACCATGTGAGCACAACAAGAGAGGAGCTAGAGCAAAGAGAGAGGTACATTGACACCCTCAACCAGCAGCTAGTCATTATGTCTTCTGCATCTAGAGAACATGTCCACCAGCTTGATATAACACAGGCAGAACCTGAAACCAGCATGGCCTCCACCACACAGCCTGATGACATTGCACCAGCCTCCCAGTCTGCTCCAGCCTCTCAGTCTGCTCAAGCCCAGGTCAGAATTACCAGCCTCCCAGTTTGGTCCAGCCCAGGTCAGCCAACCAGCCACCCAGTCTGCTCCAGCTCAGGTCAGCCAACCAGCCTCCCAGTCTGCTCCAGCCCAGGTCAGCCAACCAGCCTCCCAGTCTGGTCCAGCCCAGGTCAGCCAACCAGCCACCCAGTCTGCTCCAGCTCAGGTCAGCCAACCAGCCTCCCAGTCTGCTCCAGCCCAGGTCAGCCAACCAGCCAGCCAGTCTGGTCCAGCCCAGGTCAGCCAACCAGCCACCCAGTCTGCTCCAGCTCAGGTCAGCCAACCAGCCTCCCAGTCTGCTCCAGCCCAGGTCAGCCAACCAGCCACCCAGTCTGGTCCAGCCCAGGTCAGCCAACCAGCCACCCAGTCTGCTCCAGCTCAGGTCAGCCAACCAGCCTCCCAGTCTGCTCCAGCTCAGGTCAGCCAACCAGCCACCCAGTCTGCTCCAGCCCAGGTCAGCCAACCAGCCACCCAGTCTGCTCCAGCCCAGGTCAGCCAACCAGCCACCCAGTCTGCTCCAGCCCAGGTCAGCCAACCAGCCACCCAGTCTGGTCCAGCCCAGGTCAGCCAACCAGCCACCCAGTCAGGTCCAGCTCAGGTCAGCCAACCAGCCACCCAGTCTGGTCCAGCCCAGGTCAGCCAACCAGCCACCCAGTCTGCTCCAGCTCAGGTCAGCCAACCAGCCTCACAGTCTGCTCCAGCCCAGGTCAGCCAACCAGCCACCCAGTCTGGTCCAGCCCAGGTCAGCCAACCAGCCACCCAGTCTGGTCCAGCCCAGGTCAGCCAACCAGCCACCCAGTCTGCTCCAGCTCAGGTCAGCCAACCAGCCTCACAGTCTGCTCCAGCCCAGGTCAGCCAACCAGCCACCCAGTCTGGTCCAGCCCAGGTCAGCCAACCAGCCACCCAGTCTGCTCCAGCTCAGGTCAGCCAACCAGCCTCCCAGTCTGCTCCAGTCCAGGTCAGCCAACCAGCCTCCCAGTCTGCTCCAGCCAGACAATCACCCACAGCTGCAATCCTTATTGATTCAAATGGGAAGTTCTTAGTCCAGGAAATATGATTCCCTAGACACCAGGTGTATAAGTTCTGGTGTCCTACAACTGACAGTGCAATGCAGCTACTCAGTCAGACCAGGATTGACACCCCTGACAACATCATCATCCACACTGGCACAAACCACCTTCATGCCAAAGGTGAAAATGTATCTGGGGCAGTGAGAAGAGTGGCAGAATGGGCACGGCTCTGTTCCCAACAACTAATATAGTTGTGTCCACCCTCCTACCAAGAAAAGATTTCCCAGGACAGTTGATTGACAAAATAAATCAACAGATCACTGTGGACTGTGCCTCACTGCTCAACGTCAGAATGGCTCACTATCCCACTCTGACATGTGAACACTTATACGATAATGTACATCTTATCAGGACAGTATCAGAAACTTTGCCAAGGACCTAAAGGATGCAACACAACCATCACCCCAGCAGCAGAGGCCCCCCGCTCCCCGTTCTGAAACAACAGTACCCCCACCATCCCCAGGAGAAGAGCCAGACACGGCTTATTACAGCACATCTTTACAAGACCAGGCCCAACACAGCACAGATTTAACAGACCAGACCCGCCTCAGGACAGCACGACCAGACCCGGCCCATCACAACACAGCTCTACTAGACCCAGCCCATCACAACACAGCTCTACTGGACCCGGCCCATCACAACACAGCTCTACTAGACCCAGCCCATCACGACACAGCTCTACCAGACCCGGATCATCACAACACAGCTCTACTAGACACAGCCCATCACAACACAGCTCTACCAGACCCGGCCCATCACAACACAGCTCTACTAGACCCAGCCCATCACAACACAGCTCTACTAGACCCAGCCCATAACAACACAGCTCTACTAGACCCAGCCCATAACAACACAGCTCTACTAGACCCAGCCCATAACAACACAGCTCTACTAGACCCAGCCCATAACAACACAGCTCTACTAGACCCAGCCCATCACAACACAGCTCTACTAGACCCAGCCCATAACAACACAGCTCTACTAGACCCAGCCCATAACAACACAGCTCTACTAGACCTAGCCCATCACAACACAGCTCTACTAGACCCAGCCCATGACAACACAGCTCTACTAGACCCAGCCCATAACAACACAGCTCTACTAGACCCAGCCCATAACAACACAGCTCTACTAGACCCAGCCCATAACAACACAGCTCTACTAGACCCAGCCCATAACAACACAGCTCTACTAGACCCAGCCCATCACAACACAGCTCTACTGGACCTGGCCCATAACAATACAGCACTGACCACTACTCTAGGGTCGGGCAGAACACTGTCCTTCAGAGAAGTACACCACATGATGCAGTCTACACCACGTATCATTCAGATCATCAGCTTACATATGCTGAGGTAACCTCTGGCAAAAGACCCCAAGAACAATCAGAGATAGGAGAGGTGCGCCAAATACTGCATCTAACGTGCAGATTCCTGGACTAGACAGACCATTTAATTCACACACCCGCACGCGCACACATGTATGGCTGAAGATTGCATTGCATTGTACTGTACTTCCTTTTTGTGCAATCTTATTCTATTCTTATTAATTGTTTACAACTATTCTTTATTTTATTGGCACTGGTATTATAATAATAAGTATATGTAATAATTATATGTATATGTATTATAATTATGTGTGTGTGTGTGCGTGTGCGTGTGCGTGTGTGTGCGTGTGTGTGTGTACAGTTGAAGTCGGAAGTTTACATACACTTAGGTTGGAGTCATTAAAACTCCTTTTTCAACCACTCCACAAATGTATTGTTAACAAACAATCTACTTTGTGTATCTACTTTGTGCATGACACAAGTAATTTTTCCAACAATTGTTTACAGACAGATTATTTCACTTATAATTCACTATCACAATTCCAGTGGGTCAGAAGTTTACATACACTAAGTTGACCTAAGTGTATGTAAGTGCCTTTAAACAGCTTGGAAAATTCCTGAAAATGGCTTTAGAAGCTTCTGATAGGCTAATTGGCATCATTTGAGTCAATTGGAGGTGTACCTGTGGATGTATTTCAAGGCCTACCTTCAAAATCAGTGCCTCTTCACTTGACATCATGAGAAAATCAAAAGAAATCAGCCAAGACCTCAGAAAAAAATTGTAGACCTCCACAAGTCTGGTTCATCCTTGAGAGCAATTTCCACGTTCATCTGTACAAACAATAGTAACATCAGTGTTCTGCCATGGCCAGCGAAGAGCCCGGATCTCAATCACGTTGAGCACGTCTGGGACCTGTTGGATCAGAGGGTGAGGGCTAGGGCCATTCACCCCAGAAAAGTCCGGGATCTTGCAGGTGCCTTGGTGGAAGGGTGGGGTAACATCTCACAGAAAGAATGGGCAAATCTGGTGAAATCCATGAGGAGGAGATGCACTGCAGTACTTAATGCAGCTGGTGGCCACACCAGATACTGACTGTTACTTTTGATTTTCACCCCCCCTTTGTTCAGGGACACATTATTCCATTTATGTTAGTCACATGTCTGTGTAACTTGAGAGCAGAAAAGTAAATAAATAAAAACAGTATGGGGATGAGGTAGGTAAATTGGTTGGGCTATTTACCGATGGACTATGTACAGCTGCAGCGATCGGTTAGCTGCTCAGATAGCTGATGTTTAAAGTTGGTGAGGGAGATAAAAGTCTCCAACTTTAGCGATTTTTGCAATTCATTCCAGTCACAAGCAGCAGAGAACTGGAAGGAAAGGCGGTCAAATGACTGTGTTGGCTTTAGGGATGACCAGTGGGATACACCTGCTGGAGCGCGTGCTACGGGTGGGTGTTGCCATCGTGACCAGTGAACTGAGATAAGGCGGAGCTTAACCTAGCATGGACTTGTAGATGACCTGGAGCCAGTGGGTCTGGCGACGAATATGTAGCGAGGGCCAGCCGACTAGAGCATACAGGTCGCAGTGGTGGGTGGTATAAGGTGCTTTAGTAACAAAATGGATGGCACTGTGATAAACTGCATCCAGTTTGCTGAGTAGACTATTGGAAGCTATTTTGTAGATGACATCGCCGAAGTCGAGGATCGGTAGGATAGTCAGTTTTACTAGGGTAAGTTTGGCAGCGTGAGTGAAGGAGGCTTTGTTGCGGAATAGAAAGCTGACTCTAGATTTGATTTTAGATTGGAGATGTTTGATATGAGTCTGGAAGGAGAGTTTACAGTCTAGCCAGACACCTAGGTACTTATGTCCACATATTCTAGGTCGGAACCATCCAGGGTGGTGATGCTAGTCAGGCGTGCGGGTGCAGGCAGCGAACGGTTGAAACGCATGCAGAGCTGTTGACCGAGGTTGGAGTAGCCAGGAGGAAGGCATGGCCAGCCGTTGAGAAATGCTTGTAGAAGTTTTCGATTATCATGGATTCCACAGTGGTGATCGTGTTACCTTGCCTCAGTGCAGTGGGCAGCTGGGAGGAGGTGCTCTTGTTCTCCATGGACTTTACAGTGTCCCAGAACTTTTTGGAGTTAGAGCTACAGGCTGCGGATTTCTGCTTTAAAAAGCTGGCCTTTGCTTTCCTGACTGACTGCATGTATTGGTTCCTGACTTCCCTGAACAGTTGCATATCGAGGGGACTATTCGATGCTATTGTAGTCCGCCACAGGATGTTTTTGTGCTGGTTGAGGGCAGTCAGGTCTGGAGTGAACCAAGGGCTATATCTGTTCTTAGTTCTGCATTTTTTGAACGGAGCATGCTTATCTAAGATGGTGAGGAAGTTACTTTTAAAGAATGACCAGGCATCCTCAACTGACGGGATGAGTTCAATATCCTTCCAGGATACCCGGGCCAGGTCGATTAGATTTGTTTTAGGGAGCGTTTGACAGTGATGAGGGGTGGTCTTTTGACTGCGGGCCCATAGTGGATACAGGCAATGAGGCAGTGATCGCTGAGGTCCTGATTGAAGACAGCAGAGGTGTATTTGGAGGGCAAGTTGGTCAGGATAATGTCTATTAGGGTGCCCATGTTAGGGTTGTACCTGGTGGGTTCCTTGATGATTTGTGTGAGATTGAGGGCATCTAGCTTAGATTGTAGGACTGCCGGGGTGTTAAGCATATCCCAGTTTAGGTCACCTAACAGAACAAACTCTGAAGCTAGATGGGGTGCGATCAATTCACAAATGGTGTCCAGGGCACAGCTGGGAGCTGAGGGGATAATTTGTTTAATTAGTAGTTCGAACTGTTTGGGTATGGACCTGGAAAGTATAACATTACTTTGCAGGCTATCTCTGCAGTAGACTGCAACTCCGCCCCCTTTGGCAGTTCTATCGTGACGGAAAATGTTATAGTTGGGTATGTAAATCTCAGAATTTTTGGTGGCCTTCCTAAGCAAAGATTCAGACACGGCAAGGACATCAGGGTTAGCAGAGTGTGCTAAAGCAGTGAGTAAACCAAACTTAGGGAGGAGTCTTCTGATGTTGGCATGCATGAAACCAAGGCTTTTTCGATCACAGAAGTCAACAAATGAGGGTGCCTGGGGACATGCAGAGCCTCACCCGTGGAACAAAGGAGGAGTAGTATGAGGGTGCGGCTAAAGGCTATCAAAACTGGTCGCCTAGAGCGTTGGGGACAAAGATTAAAAGGAGCAGATTTCTGGGCATGGTAGAATATATTTAGGACATAATGCGCAGACAGGGGTATGGTGGGGTGTGGGTACAGCGGAGGTAAGCCCAGGCACTGGGTGATGATAAGAGAGGTTGTATCTCTGGACATGCTGGTTGTAATGGGTGAGGTCACCACATGTGTGGGAGGTGGTACAAAGGAGATATCAGAGGTATGAAGAGTGGAACTAGGGGCTCCCTTGTAAACTAAAACAATGATAACTAACCTGAACAACAGTACACAAGGCATATTGACATTTGAGAGAGACATACAGCGAGGCATAAAGTAATCACAGGTGTTGATTGGAAGAGCTAGCTAAAACAGCAGGTGAGACAACAACAGCAGGTAAAATGGTGATGACTAGGCAGAGAGGGTCGGATTAACTACACACAGAGCCTGAGTTCGCAGCTGGTGCCTACAGATACAAAATAAATAAAAAGAATGGAGTACCGTGATTAATGGACAGTCCAGCAGTCATCAGCTATGTAGCCATGTGATCATAGTGTCCAGAGGGCAGCAGTAGATGGAACAAGGGAGCCGCCACTACGCTAGCACTCAGGCGACACGGCGTTTAAAGTTAGTAGCCCTCCGACGGAGGCCGGTTGAAGGCACAGCGGATGGAGTATTCGTCGGCAGACCAGTCGTGGTGGTGCGGCGGGGGGCCGTTTTCGACAGAGAATCCAAGCCAGATGGCGAAAAAGATATTGTAGAATTTAGTTTGCTAGCCGGGAGATGTGCCTGGCTCACGGCTAACTGGTGCTAGCTTCGTGGCAGTGGTGTTAGCCACTATAGCCAATCGGTAGCAGCGGTGAACCGGTGCCAAGGTCCAGAGTTTACAGCAAGGATCCGGTGGAGTATTGGGCTCTAGCCGTGTATGAGTGGGGTTCGGGTGAACAGCTGAGTAGGCCGGGAGGTGGGCCTCAGGGATAGCTTCGGTACTGGTTGCCACGGTGAGTGCAAGCTGTGAGCTAGCTAGCTGCAAGCTGTGAGCTAGGTAGCTGCAAGCTAGCTGTGAAGATCAGAAGTAGTGGTCCAGGGATTACGGCAGGAATCCGGCGTTGTTGTGGAGAGACAGTCCGATACTGGTAGACTGGTGAGTATTATCCAGGCTAAGAACAGGGCTGGTATCTGTGCAGAAGGTAAAAGCCGCTAGCAGTGGCTAACAATGACTAAATAGCTTGTAGCTAATAGACATGGCACTGAATGAAATGAAAAAAGGTTTTAACCACATTTGGCTAAAACTTAATAAAAGTACAATCTATTGTGACAATGATGTATACACATGTGCAGCTTATGCTCCTCCTTCATCATATTATGATGATCAATTTTTTGACAATCTCCGTACAGAAATCATTCAATTTAGAGTCTTAGGCCTGTACATGCTTAATGGTAGAATCAGAGGGGACTCTTTAGGTCAGTTTACTTACTGCTCAACTCTTGGGACAAGTGTAGTCGATTAAGCCATCACCGACATTGACCCCTCTATTAGTGCATTCACTGTCAGACCACAGACACCATTGTCAGATCACAGTCAGATCAATGTGTTTCTGAAGAAATTACCTGGCAATATTAATTTTAAAAAATGGCCCAATACACTCTACAACATAAACCAATTGTACAGATGGCTCAAAACAGTGCAGAGGGATTCATTGAAACATTGAAGTCAAATGAAATGATGAACTCTATACAGTTCTTCAATAACTCACAATACCAAAACAATAAAGAAGGTGTCAATTCGGCTACTCAAAACATCAGTTGCATATTCCAAAAAGCAGCATCAACAACAATTTGAGAAAACCAAAGAAATGCAACACCAGAAACTAAAAATAGAATGTTTCTGAAAAAATGGTTTGATAACAAATGTAAAACAATTAGAAAACACCGGAGACAAATGTCAAATGAAAAACATAAGCAGAAAACAACCCAGAGCTACGCAATGAATACTTTGAATCTCTGAAACAGTATAAACATAAACTGAAACGCAAGAAATTAATGAAATTGAAAACGCAATTGTCCAAAATCAGTTCTGGGACATGTGGAACAATTTAAGCACGACAAAGCCAAAATAATTAACCATACAAGATGAAGGAATTAGCTTATTTTGATAATCTATACAAAAACATCCCACAAAAAGACTTACAACAGAACCAATTAGAAATTCAAGAAAAATTGAACATCCTTTAAACAGTCATTAAAAATGACCAAAATCCATTAGATTTGTAACAGTTTTCTAGGTGTGGTGAAGGAGAGTCGGACCAAAACGCAGCGTGTAGATTGCGATCCATATTTAATCAAACAAACGTAAACACGAAATAACACAAACACTACAAAACAATAAACGTAACGAAAAACGAAACAGCCTATACTTGTCAACTAATACAGCGACAGGAACAAAGACACTAAGAACAATCACCCACGACAAACTCAAAGAATATGGCTGCCTAAATATGGTTCCCAATCAGAGACAACAATAAACACCTGCCTCTGATTGAGAACCACTCCAGACAGCCATAGACTTTGCTAGATCACCCCACTAGCTACAATCCCAATATATATATATATATACCAAAACCCCAAGACAAAACACACCACAATACAAAAACCACATGCCACACCCTGGCCTGACCCAATACATAAAGATAAACACAAAATACTTTGACCAGGGCGTGACAGAACCCCCCCCCCCCTAAGGTGTGGACTCCCGAACGCACCTCAAAACAATAGGGAGGGTCCGGGTGGGCGTCTGTCCATGGTGGTGGCACTCAGTCAATGTCTTAGTCCCTTCTCCTCGCGTCCCTGGATTGTCCACCCTCGCCGCCGACCATGGCCTAGTAGTCCTCACCCAGAACCCCACTGGACTGAGGAGCAGATCGGGACTGAAGGGCAGCTCGGGACTGAGGCAGCTCGGGACTGAGGGAAAGCTCGGGAGTGAGAGAAAGCTCGGGAGTGAGAGAAAGCTCGGGAGTGAGAGAAAGCTAAGGAGTGAGAGAAAGCTAAGGAGTGAGAGGAAGCTCAGGAGTGAGAGGAAGCTCAGGCAGGTTGATGGATCTACCAGATCCTGGCTGGCTGGTGGTTCCGGCAGATCCTGGCTGACTGGCAGATCCTGGCTGACTGGTGGATCCTGGCTGACTGGCGGATCCTGGCTGACTGGCAGATCCTGGCCAACTGGAAGTTCTGGTGGATCCTGGCAGACTGGCGGATCCTGGCTGACTGGCGGATCCTGGCCGACTGGCAGCTCCTCGCCGACTGGCAGATCCTGGCCGACTGGCACTTCTGGCGGATCCTGGCTGACTGGCACTTCTGGCGGATCCTGGCTGACTGGCACTTCTGGCGGATCCTGGCAGACTGGCGGATCCTGGCTGAATGGCGGATCTAACTGATCCTGGCCGACTGGCAGATCCTGGCCGACTGACAGCTCTGGCTGCTTCATGCAGACTGACAGCTCTGGCTACTCCATGCAGACTGACAGCTCTGACTGCTCCATGCAGGCTGGTAGCTCTGGCTGCTCCATGCAGGCTGGCAGCACCTTGCAGACTGGCAGCTACTTGCAGACTGGCAGCTCCTTGGAGACAGGCAGCTCCTTGCAGACTGACAGCTCTGGCTGCTTCATGCAGACTGACATCTCTGGCTGCTCCATGCAGGCTGGTAGCTCCGGCTGCTCCATGCAGGCTGGCTGCACCTTGCAGACTGGCAGCTCCTTGCAGACTGGCAGCTCCTTGCAGACTGGCAGCTCCTTGCAGACTGACAGCTCTGGCTGCTTCATGCAGACTGACATCTCTGGCTGCTTCATGCAGACTGACAGCTCTGACTGCTCCACGCAGACTGACAGCTCTGGCTGCTTCATGCAGACTGACAGCTCTGACTGCTCCATGCAGACTGACAGCTCTGACTGCTCCATGCAGGCTGGCAGCACCTTGCAGACTGGCAGCTCCTTGCAGACTGACAGCTCCTTGCAGACTGACAGTTCTGGCTGCTCCATGCAGACTGACAGCTCTGGCTGCTCCATGTAGACTGGCAGCTCTGGCTGCTCCATGTAGACTGGCAGCTCTGGCTGCTCCATGCAGGCTGACAGCTCTGACTGCTCCATGCAGGCTGACAGCTCTGACTGCTCCATGCAGGCTGACAGCTCTGGCTGCGCTGAACAGACAGGAGACTCCAGCAGCGCTGTAGAGGAAGAAGGCTCTAACTGCGCTGAACAGGCCGGAGACTCCGGTAGTGCAGGAGAGGAGAAAGGCTCTGGCTGCACTGAACAGCCAGGAGACTCCAGCAGCGCTGTAGAGGAGGAAGGCTCTGATAGCGCTGAACAGGCGGGAGGCTCCGACAGCGCAGGAGAGGCGCACTGTAGGCCTGATGCGTTGTGCTGGCACTGGTGGTACTGGGCCAAGGACACGCACAGGAAGCCTGGTGTGGGGAGCTGCCACCAGAGGGCTGGTGTGTGGAGGTGGCACAGGATGGGCTAGACTGTGAAGGCGTACTGGATATCTTGAGAGCAGTGTTGGCACAGGACGTGCAAGGCTAGGGATGTGCACAGGAGGCCTGGTGCGTGAGGCTGGCACCAACTTCACCAGCCGACTAACACGCACCTCAGGACGAGTATGGAGCGCTGACCCAGGTGCCATCAAATCCCTGACACGTTCCGTCGGGCGAATTCCATGCAAAAAGCACCAACACAGCAAATCCCTCATTTCTCTCTCCTCCAATTTCCCCATTAACTCCTTCACAGTCTCTGCTTCGCTCACCTCCAACACCGGCTCTGGTTCTGGTCTCCTCCTTGGCTCCTCACGATAAACAGGGAGAGTTGGCTCAGGTCTGACTCCTGACTCTGCCACACTCTCCCTGAGCCCCCGCAAGAATTTTTTGGGGCTGACTCTCAGGCTTCCTTCCGAGTCTCCGTGCTGCCTCCTCATACTGGCGCCTCTCCGCTCTCCCCGCCTCCAGTTCTTCCTCGGGGCGGCAATATTCTCCAGGCTGAGCCCAGGGTCCCTCACCGTCCAGTTCGTCCTCCTCTTTGGGCTGCTCCTGTTGCCTCTTCTCCTGCTGCACCTTTGGGCGGCTACACTCCCCTGGTTTAGCCCAGGGTCCTCTCCCGTCGAGGATTTCCTCCCATGTCCAGAAATCCTTATTGCGCATCTCCTCTTTGGGCTGCTCCTGCCTGTTGACACGCTGCTTGGTCCGTTTATGGTGGGTGATTCTGTAACGGTTTTCTAGGTGTGGTGAAGGAGAGTCGGACCAAAACGCAGCGTGTAGATTGCGATCCATATTTAATCAAACAAACGTAAACACGAAATAACACAAACACTACAAAACAATAAACGTAACGAAAAACGAAACAGCCTATACTTGTCAACTAATACAGCGACAGGAACAAAGACACTAAGGACAATCACCCACGACAAACTCAAAGAATATGGCTGCCTAAATATGGTTCCCAATCAGAGACAATGATAAACACCTGCCTCTGATTGAGAACCACTCCAGACAGCCATAGACTTTGCTAGATCACCCCACTAGCTACAATCCCAATATATATATACCAAAACCCCAAGACAAAACACACCACAATACAAAAACCCCATGCCACACCCTGGCCTGACCCAATACATAACGATAAACACAAAATACTTTGACCAGGGTGTGACAGAACCCCCCCCCCCACTCAGTCAATGTGGACCCCACTTAGTCCCTTCTCCTCGCGTCCCTGGATTGTCCACCCTCGCCGCCGACCATGGCCTAGTAGTCCTCACCCAGAACCCCACTGGACTGAGGAGCAGATCGGGACTGAAGGGCAGCTCGGGACTGAAGGGCAGCTCGGGACTGAGGCAGCTCGGGACTGAGGGAAAGCTCGGGAGTGAGAGAAAGCTCGGGAGTGAGAGAAAGCTCGGGAGTGAGAGAAAGCTCAGGAGTGAGAGGAAAGCTCAGGAGTGAGAGGAAGCTCAGGAGTGAGAGGAAGCTCAGGAGTGAGAGGAAGCTCAGGATTGAGAGGAAGCTCAGGCAGGTTGATGGATCTACCAGATCCTGGCTGGCTGGTGGTTCCGGCAGATCCTGGCTGACTGGCAGATCCTGGCTGACTGGCAGTTCCTGGCCAACTCGAAGTTCTGGCGGATCCTGGCAGACTGGCGGATCCTGGCTGACTGGCGGATCCTGGCCGACTGGCAAATCCTGGCCGACTGGCACTTCTGGCGGATCCTGGCTGACTGGCACTTCTGGCGGATTCTGGCTGACTGGCAGTTCTGGCGGATCCTGGCAGACTGGTGGATCCTGGCAGACTGGCGGATCCTGGCTGAATGGCGGATCTAACTGATCCTGAAATAACACAAACACTACAAAACAATAAACGTAACGAAAAACGAAACAGCCTATACTTGTCAACTAATACAGCGACAGGAACAATGACACTAAGGACAATCACCCACGACAAACTCAAAGAATATGGCTGCCTAAATATGGTTCCCAATCAGAGACAATGATAAACACCTGCCTCTGATTGAGAACCACTCCAGACAGCATTAGACTTTGCTAGATCACCCCACTAGCTACAATCCCAATATATATATATACCAAAACCCCAAGACAAAACACACCACAATACAAAAACCCCATGCCACACCCTGGCCTGACACAATACATAAAGATAAACACAAAATACTTCGACCAGGGCGTGACAAGATTACTCAATAACCCAACAAGAACTGAATGAAAAGCTTAAATCTATCAAATCAAAGAAGGCTTGTGGTCTAGATAACATCATAAATGAAATGCTGAAAAACAGCACACCTGAGTTGCAAAATGCTGCATTTAAATTGTTCAACATGGTACTAACTTCTGTCTGCTTTCCTGATGTCTGGAATCAGGGACTCATCTCCCCTGTCCACAATAATTACAGGCGAATTTGTGTAAGCAGCATCTTGGGAAAGGTTTTCTGTAGCATTTTGAATTCAATAATTCAAACTTTACTTCAAGAAGAAAATGTAATAAGTAAATGTGAAATTGGCTTTCTCCCCAACCATCGCACTACTGACCATATATACACCTTACACACACTAATTAATAAACACGTCCACCAAAAAAAAGAGGGCAAAATCTTTGCTTGCTTTATTGACTTTAAAAAAAACATTTGATTCTATTTGGCATGAAGGGCTATTCTACAAAATTTTCAGAAGTGGGCTTGGTGGTAAGGTGTATGACTTAATAGTATGTATGTACACAGAAAACAAGTGGGCAATAAAAATCAGAAACCAAAGAACATAATTATTTTCACAACATCGAGGTGTGAGACAAGGCTGCAGTTTGAGTCCAATTCTTTTCAACATTTATATCAATGAATTAGCAGACATGTTGGACAATTCTCCAGCCCCAGGACTCACACTATTTGACACAGAGGTAAAATACCTGCTATATGGTGACGATTTGGTACTTCTATCACCAACCAAAGAAGGTCTTCAGTAGAACAACATTCTAGAGCAATATTGCCACAATTGGGCCCTGGCAGTAAATACATTTAAAAAACAAAAATCATAATTTTCTAGTAAAAACCTGGATGTCAGAAACACAAATATAATTCACCCTGAACAACAGCATAATTGAACACACTAAAAATTACTCGTACCTTGGTCTGACCATATCTGCACCGGAAAACTTTAATATGGCAGTGAATGCACCCAAAGAAAAAGCCT
This sequence comes from Oncorhynchus gorbuscha, assembly GCF_021184085.1. Lineage (NCBI taxonomy): Eukaryota > Metazoa > Chordata > Actinopteri > Salmoniformes > Salmonidae > Oncorhynchus > Oncorhynchus gorbuscha. Next base: position 66,293,886 of record NC_060184.1, read on the forward strand.
GCAGAGCATTGTATGCAATGAAAATGAAATTATTCCAAAACCCAATTAGAATTTGGACCAAAATATTTGACAGTGTAATCCTACCAATAGCTCTTTACGGAAGTGAAGTTTTGGGGCCACTCAATAAACTGAACTTTGAAATGTGGGACAAACATCCAATTGAAGCCCTACATGCAGAATTCTGTCCAAAGAAATACACCAACTAATGCATGTAGGGCAGAATTGGGTCCCTTTCCAGTGCTAATGAAAATACAGAAAATATCATAAAAATTTGGCTACATCTAAATTCAAATTCAACTCTGCAATTTAAAGCACTTCAAACCCAAGAGCTGAGCCCAGAAATGAGCCCTCTCAGTTAGCTGGTGTTGGACCTAGCCAACCAAGCTGACACCAGCACTGCTTCAAAAGAAAGAATTCCAATGAACAAAACCATGAACCAATCAAAGGACTGGAAAAACTAAACAAAATCTCAAAGCCGACTAAATTTCTATCTGACCCAAAACAGAGAATATGAATTGAATGATTATCTCTACTCTGTCAGAGATACAAAGCAGAGACAGATCCTTACCAAGTACAGACTGAGTGACCACCAATTGGCAATAGAAACCAGCCGACAAAAAAAGACATGGCTATCCAAAGAGTAGCGTTTGTGTTCACTGCACAACAGGGGAGGTAGAAACAGAGATGCACTTTTATCCTTTACTGTGATAAATATGCCTCACCAAGAGATTCATTATTCACAGAAATGTCTACATTTATTCCAAATTTTGACATATTAAACACAGAGAAAAAACGAAGGAGCAATGGCTCCTCTTGCAGGTAAACATGTATTTGCCTGCCATATCCTGAGAGGCACTGAATAACAACTGCATAGTAAACAGTAACTTACTTATTATTAGTATTATTGTTATTACTATTATTGTTATTACTAGTATTGTTGTTGTTGTGATTATCATTCCAAATAGTAGTGGTATGGGTAGTAGGTGTGATGGTAGTGATAGCAGTTTAGTGATGGTGTTGGCAGTAGTAATGCTGATGGTAGTGAAAGCAGTTTAGTGATGGTGGTGGCAGTAGTAACGATGATGGTAGTGATAACAGTTTAGTGATGGTGGTTATGGTAGTAGTAATGATGATAGTAGTGATAGCAGTTTAGTGATGGTAGTGGTAGTAGTAGTAATGATGATGGTGGTGATAGCAGTTTAGTGATGGTGGTGGTGGTAGTAATGATGATGGTAGTGATAACAGTTTAGTGATGGTGGTGGTAGAAGTAATGATGATGGTAGTGATAGCAGTTCAGTGATAGTGGTGGTTGTAATGATGATGGTAGTGATAACAGTTTAGTGATGGCGGTGGTGGTAGTACTAATGGTGATGGTAGTTATAGCAATTTTGTGATGGTGGTGGTAGTAGTAATGATGATGGTAGTGATAGCAGTTTAGTGATGGTGGTGGTGGTAGTAGTAATGGTGATGGTAGTGATAGCAGTTCTGTGATGGTGGTGTTTGAGGTTGTAATGATGATGGTAGTGATAACAGTTTAGTGATGGTGGTGGTGGTAGTAATGGTGATGGTAGTGATATCAGTTTTGTGATGATGGTGGTGGTGGTAGTAGTAATGGTGATGGTAGTGATAGCAGTTCTGTGATGGTGGTGGTTGTGGTTGTAATGATGATGGTAGTGACAACAGTTTAGTGATGGTGGTGATGGTAGTAGTAATGGTGATGGTAGTGATAGCAATTTTGTGATGGTGGTGGCAGTAGTAATGATGATGGTAGTGATAGCAGTTTAGTGATGGTAGTTTTAGTAGTAATGATGTTGGTAGTGATAACAGTTTAGGGATGGTGGTGGTGATGGTAGTAGTAATGGTGATGGTAGTGATAGCAGTTCAGTGATAGTGGTGGTTGTAATGATGATGGCAGTGATAACAGTTTAGTGATGGTGGTGGTGGTAGAACTAATGGTGATGGTAGTGATAGCAATTTTGTGATGGTGGTGGTAGTAGTAATGATGATGGTTGTGAAAGCAGTTTAGTGATGGTGGTGGTGGTAGTAGTAATGGTGATGGTAGTGATAGCAGTTCAGTGATGGTGGTGGTAGTTGTAGTAACGATGATAGTAGTGATAGCAGTTTAGTGATGGTAGTGGTAGTAGTAGTAATGATGATGGTGGTGATAGCAGTTTAGTGATGGTAGTGATAGCAGTTTAGTGATGGTGGTGGCAGTAGTAACGATGATGGTAGTGATAGCAGTTTAGTGATGGTGGGGGTTGAAGTAGTAATGATGATGGTAGTGATAGCAGTTTAGTGATGGTAGTGGTAGTAGTAATGATGATGGTAGTGATAACAGTTTAGTGATGGTGGTGGTAGTGATAACAGTTTAGGGATGGTGGTGGTGGTAGTAGTAATAGTGATGGTAGTGATAGCAGTTCAGTGATGGTGGTGGTAGTAGTAGTAATGATGATAGTAGTGATAGCAGTTTAGTGATGGTAGTGGTAGTAGTAGTAATGATGATGGTGGTGATAGCAGTTTAGTGATGGTGGTGGTGGTAGTAATGATGATGGTAGTGATAGCAGTTCAATGATGGTAGTGGTTGTGGTTGTAATGATGATAGTAGTGATAACAGTTTAGTGATGGTGGTGATGATAGTAGTAATGGTGATGGTAGTGATAGCAATTTTGTGATGGTGGTGGCAGTAGTTACGATGATGGTAGTGATATCAGTTTAGTGATGGTGGTGGTTGTGGTTGTAATGATGATGGTAGTGATAACAGTTTAGGGATGGTGGTGGTGGTAGTAGTAATGGTGATGGTAGTGATAGCAGTTCAGTGATAGTGGTGGTTGTAATGATGATGGTAGTGATAACAGTTTAGTGATGGTGGTGGTGGTAGTAATGATGATGGTAGTGATAGCAGTTCAGTGATGGTGGTGGTAGTAGTAGTAATGATGATAGTAGTGATAGCAGTTTATTGATGGTAGTGGTAGTAGTAGTAATGATGATGGTGGTGATAGCAGTTTAGTGATGGTGGTGGTTGTAATGATGATGGTAGTGATAGCAGTTCAGTGATAGTGGTGGTTGTAATGATGATGGTAGTGATAACAGTTTAGTGATGGTGGTGGTGGTAGTACTAATGGTGATGGTAGTGATAGCAATTTTGTGATGGTGGTGGTAGTAGTAATGATGATGGTAGTGATAGCAGTTTAGTGATGGTGGTGGTGGTAGTAATAATGGTGATGGTAGTGATAGCAGTTTAGTGATGGTGGTGTTTGAGGTTGTAATGATGATGGTAGTGATAACAGTTTAGTGATGGTGGTGGTGGTAGTAATAATGGTGATGGTAGTGATAGCAGTTTAGTGATGGTGGTGGTGGTAGTAATGGTGATGGTAGTGATAGCAGTTTAGTGATGGTAGTGGTGGTAGTAGTAATGGTGATGGTAGTGATATCAGTTTTGTGATGGTGGTGGTGGTAGTAGTAATGGTGATGGTAGTGATAGCAATTTTGTGATGGTGGTGGCAGTAGTAACAATGATGGTAGTGATAGCAGTTTAGTGATGGTGGTGGTTGAAGTAGTAATGATGATGGTAGTGATAGCAGTTTAGTGATGGTAGTGGTAGTAGTAACAATGATGGTAGTGATAGCAGTTTAGTGATGGTGGTGGTTGAAGTAGTAATGATGATGGTAGTGATAGCAGTTTAGTGATGGTAGTGGTGGTTGTAATGATGATGGCAGTGATAACAGTTTAGTGATGGTGGTGGTGGTAGAACTAATGGTGATGGTAGTGATAGCAATTTTGTGATGGTGGTGGTAGTAGTAATGATGATGGTTGTGAAAGCAGTTTAGTGATGGTGGTGGTGGTAGTAGTAATGGTGATGGTAGTGATAGCAGTTCAGTGATGGTGGTGGTAGTTGTAGTAACGATGATAGTAGTGATAGCAGTTTAGTGATGGTAGTGGTAGTAGTAGTAATGATGATGGTGGTGATAGCAGTTTAGTGATGGTAGTGATAGCAGTTTAGTGATGGTGGTGGCAGTAGTAACGATGATGGTAGTGATAGCAGTTTAGTGATGGTGGGGGTTGAAGTAGTAATGATGATGGTAGTGATAGCAGTTTAGTGATGGTAGTGGTAGTAGTAATGATGATGGTAGTGATAACAGTTTAGTGATGGTGGTGGTAGAAGTAATGATGATGGTAGTGATAACAGTTTAGGGATGGTGGTGGTGGTAGTAGTAATGGTGATGGTAGTGATAGCAGTTCAGTGATAGTGGTGGTTGTAATGATGATGGTAGTGATAACAGTTTAGTGATGGTGGTGGTGGTAGTAATGATGATGGTAGTGATAGCAGTTTAGTGGTGGTGATGGTAGTAGTAATGGTGATGGTAGTGATAGCAATTTTGTGCTGGTGGTGGCAGTAGTAATGATGATGGTAGTGATAGCAGTTTAGTGATGGTAGTGGTAGTAGTAATGATGATGGTAGTGATAACAGTTTAGTGATGGTGGTGGTAGAAGTAATGGTGATGGTAGTGATAGCAGTTTAGTGATGGTAGTGGTGGTAGTAGTAATGGTGATGGTAGTAATATCAGTTTTGTAATGGTGGTGGTGGTAGTAGTAATGGTGATGGTAGTGATCGAAGTTCAGCGATGGTGGTGGTAGTAGTAGTAATGATGATGGTGGTGATAGCAGTTTAATGATGGTGGTGGTGGTAGTAATGATGATGGTAGTGATAGCAGTTTAGTGATGGTGGTGGTAGTAGTAATGATGATGGTAGTGATAGCAGTTCAGTGATGGTAGTGGTAGTGGTAGTAATGGTGATGGTAGTGATAGCAGTTTAGTGATGGTAGTGGTGGTAGTAGTAATGGTGATGGTAGTAAAATCAGTTTTGTAATGGTGGTGGTGGTAGTAGTAATGGTGATGGTAGTGATAGCAGTTCTGTGATGGTGGTGGCAGTAGTAATGATGATGGTAGTGATAGCAGTTTAGGGATGGTGGTGGTGGTAGTTGTAATGGTGATGGTAGTGATATCAGTTCAGTGATAGTGGTGGTTGTAATGATGATGGTAGTGATAACAGTTTAGTGATGGTGGTGGTGGTAGTAATGATGATGGTAGTGATAGCAGTTCAGTAATGGTGGTGATGGTAGTAGTAATGGTGATGGTAGTGATAGCAATTTTGTGCTGGTGGTGGCAGTAGTAATGATGATGGTAGTGATAGCAGTTTAGTGATGGTAGTGGTAGTAGTAATGATGATGGTAGTGATAACAGTTTAGTGATGGTGGTGGTAGAAGTAATGGTGATGGTAGTGATAGCAGTTTAGAGATGGTAGTGGTGGTAGTAGTAATGGTGATGGTAGTAATATCAGTTTTGTAATGGTGGTGGTGGTAGTAGTAATGGTGATGGTAGTGATAGCAGTTCTGTGATGGTGGTGGCAGTAGTAATGATGATGGTAGTGATAGCAGTTTAGTGATGGTAGTGGTAGTAGTAATGATGTTGGTAGTGATAACAGTTTAGGGATGGTGGTGGTGGTAGTAGTAATGGTGATGGTAGTGATAGCAGTTCAGTGATAGTGGTGGTTGTAATGATGATGGCAGTGATAACAGTTTAGTGATGGTGGTGGTGGTAGAACTAATGGTGATGGTAGTGATAGCAATTTTGTGATGGTGGTGGTAGTAGTAATGATGATGGTTGTGAAAGCAGTTTAGTGATGGTGGTGGTGGTAGTAGTAATGGTGATGGTAGTGATAGCAGTTCAGTGATGGTGGTGGTAGTTGTAGTAACGATGATAGTAGTGATAGCAGTTTAGTGATGGTAGTGGTAGTAGTAGTAATGATGATGGTGGTGATAGCAGTTTAGTGATGGTAGTGATAGCAGTTTAGTGATGGTGGTGGCAGTAGTAACGATGATGGTAGTGATAGCAGTTTAGTGATGGTGGGGTTGAAGTAGTAATGATGATGGTAGTGATAGCAGTTTAGTGATGGTAGTGGTAGTAGTAATGATGATGGTAGTGATAACAGTTTAGTGATGGTGGTGGTAGTGATAACAGTTTAGGGATGGTGGTGGTGGTAGTAGTAATAGTGATGGTAGTGATAGCAGTTCAGTGATGGTGGTGGTAGTAGTAGTAATGATGATAGTAGTGATAGCAGTTTAGTGATGGTGGTGGTGGTAGTAATGATGATGGTAGTGATAGCAGTTCAATGATGGTAGTGGTTGTGGTTGTAATGATGATGGTAGTGATAACAGTTTAGTGATGGTGGTGATGATAGTAGTAATGGTGATGGTAGTGATAGCAATTTTGTGATGGTGGTGGCAGTAGTTACGATGATGGTAGTGATATCAGTTTAGTGATGGTGGTGGTTGTGGTTGTAATGATGATGGTAGTGATAACAGTTTAGGGATGGTGGTGGTGGTAGTAGTAATGGTGATGGTAGTGATAGCAGTTCAGTGATAGTGGTGGTTGTAATGATGATGGTAGTGATAACAGTTTAGTGATGGTGGTGGTGGTAGTAATGATGATGGTAGTGATAGCAGTTCAGTGATGGTGGTGGTAGTAGTAGTAATGATGATAGTAGTGATAGCAGTTTATTGATGGTAGTGGTAGTAGTAGTAATGATGATGGTGGTGATAGCAGTTTAGTGATGGTGGTGGTAGTAATGATGATGGTAGTGATAGAAGTTCAGTGATGGTAGTGGTAGTGGTAGTAATGGTGATGGTAGTGATAGCAGTTTAGTGATGGTAGTGGTGGTAGTAGTAATGATGATAGTAGTGATAGCAATTTTGTGATGGTGGTGGTGGTAGTAATGATGATGGTAGTGATAACAGTTTAGTGATGGTGGTGGTTGTAATGATGATGGTAGTGATAGCAGTTCAGTGATAGTGGTGGTTGTAATGATGATGGTAGTGATAACAGTTTAGTGATGGTGGTGGTGGTAGTACTAATGGTGATGGTAGTGATAGCAATTTTGTGATGGTGGTGGTAGTAGTAATGATGATGGTAATGATAGCAGTTTAGTGATGGTGGTGGTGGTAGTAATAATGGTGATGGTAGTGATAGCAGTTTAGTGATGGTGGTGTTTGAGGTTGTAATGATGATGGTAGTGATAACAGTTTAGTGATGGTGGTGGTGGTAGTAATAATGGTGATGGTAGTGATAGCAGTTTAGTGATGGTGGTGGTGGTAGTAATGGTGATGGTAGTGATAGCAGTTTAGTGATGGTAGTGGTGGTAGTAGTAATGGTGATGGTAGTGATATCAGTTTTGTGATGGTGGTGGTGGTAGTAGTAATGGTGATGGTAGTGATAGCAATTTTGTGATGGTGGTGGCAGTAGTAACAATGATGGTAGTGATAGCAGTTTAGTGATGGTGGTGGTTGAAGTAGTAATGATGATGGTAGTGATAGCAGTTTAGTGATGGTAGTGGTAGTAGTAATTATGTTGGTAGTGATAACAGTTTAGGGATGGTGGTGGTGGTAGTAGTAATGGTGATGGTAGTGATAGCAGTTCAGTGATAGTGGTGGTTGTAATGATGATGGCAGTGATAACAGTTTAGTGATGGTGGTGGTGGTAGAACTAATGGTGATGGTAGTGATAGCAATTTTGTGATGGTGGTGGTAGTAGTAATGATGATGGTTGTGAAAGCAGTTTAGTGATGGTGGTGGTGGTAGTAGTAATGGTGATGGTAGTGATAGCAGTTCAGTGATGGTGGTGGTAGTTGTAGTAACGATGATAGTAGTGATAGCAGTTTAGTGATGGTAGTGGTAGTAGTAGTAATGATGATGGTGGTGATAGCAGTTTAGTGATGGTAGTGATAGCAGTTTAGTGATGGTGGTGGCAGTAGTAACGATGATGGTAGTGATAGCAGTTTAGTGATGGTGGGGGTTGAAGTAGTAATGATGATGGTAGTGATAGCAGTTTAGTGATGGTAGTGGTAGTAGTAATGATGATGGTAGTGATAACATTTTAGTGATGGTGGTGGTAGTGATAACAGTTTAGGGATGGTGGTGGTGGTAGTAGTAATAGTGATGGTAGTGATAGCAGTTCAGTGATGGTGGTGGTAGTAGTAGTAATGATGATAGTAGTGATAGCAGTTTAGTGATGGTGGTGGTGGTAGTAATGATGATGGTAGTGATAGCAGTTCAATGATGGTAGTGGTTGTGGTTGTAATGATGATGGTAGTGATAACAGTTTAGTGATGGTGGTGATGATAGTAGTAATGGTGATGGTAGTGATAGCAATTTTGTGATGGTGGTGGCAGTAGTTACGATGATGGTAGTGATATCAGTTTAGTGATGGTGGTGGTTGTGGTTGTAATGATGATGGTAGTGATAACAGTTTAGGGATGGTGGTGGTGGTAGTAGTAATGGTGATGGTAGTGATAGCAGTTCAGTGATAGTGGTGGTTGTAATGATGATGGTAGTGATAACAGTTTAGTGATGGTGGTGGTGGTAGTAATGATGATGGTAGTGATAGCAGTTCAGTGATGGTGGTGGTAGTAGTAGTAATGATGATAGTAGTGATAGCAGTTTATTGATGGTAGTGGTAGTAGTAGTAATGATGATGGTGGTGATAGCAGTTTAGTGATGGTGGTGGTAGTAATGATGATGGTAGTGATAGAAGTTCAGTGATGGTAGTGGTAGTGGTAGTAATGGTGATGGTAGTGATAGCAGTTTAGTGATGGTAGTGGTGGTAGTAGTAATGATGATAGTAGTGATAGCAATTTTGTGATGGTGGTGGTGGTAGTAATGATGATGGTAGTGATAACAGTTTAGTGATGGTGGTGGTTGTAATGATGATGGTAGTGATAGCAGTTCAGTGATAGTGGTGGTTGTAATGATGATGGTAGTGATAACAGTTTAGTGATGGTGGTGGTGGTAGTACTAATGGTGATGGTAGTGATAGCAATTTTGTGATGGTGGTGGTAGTAGTAATGATGATGGTAGTGATAGCAGTTTAGTGATGGTGGTGGTGGTAGTAATAATGGTGATGGTAGTGATAGCAGTTTAGTGATGGTGGTGGTAGTAATGGTGATGGTAGTGATAGCAGTTTAGTGATGGTAGTGGTGGTAGTAGTAATGGTGATGGTAGTGATATCAGTTTTGTGATGGTGGTGGTGGTAGTAGTAATGGTGATGGTAGTGATAGCAATTTTGTGATGGTGGTGGCAGTAGTAACAATGATGGTAGTGATAGCAGTTTAGTGATGGTGGTGGTTGAAGTAGTAATGATGATGGTAGTGATAGCAGTTTAGTGATGGTAGTGGTAGTAGTAATTATGTTGGTAGTGATAACAGTTTAGGGATGGTGGTGGTGGTAGTAGTAATGGTGATGGTAGTGATAGCAGTTCAGTGATAGTGGTGGTTGTAATGATGATGGCAGTGATAACAGTTTAGTGATGGTGGTGGTGGTAGAACTAATGGTGATGGTAGTGATAGCAATTTTGTGATGGTGGTGGTAGTAGTAATGATGATGGTTGTGAAAGCAGTTTAGTGATGGTGGTGGTGGTAGTAGTAATGGTGATGGTAGTGATAGCAGTTCAGTGATGGTGGTGGTAGTTGTAGTAACGATGATAGTAGTGATAGCAGTTTAGTGATGGTAGTGGTAGTAGTAGTAATGATGATGGTGGTGATAGCAGTTTAGTGATGGTAGTGATAGCAGTTTAGTGATGGTGGTGGCAGTAGTTACGATGATGGTAGTGATATCAGTTTAGTGATGGTGGTGGTTGTGGTTGTAATGATGATGGTAGTGATAACAGTTTAGGGATGGTGGTGGTAGTGATAGTTTAATGGTGATGGTGGTAGTGATGAGTTCAGTGATAGATTTAGTGTGGTTGTAGTGATGATGGTAGTGATAGCAGTTTAGTGATGGTGGTGGTGGTAGTAATGATGATGGTAGTGATAGCAGTTTAGTGATGGTAGTGGTAGTAGTAATGATGATGGTAGTGATAACAGTTTAGTGATGGTGGTGGTAGTAATGGTGATGGTAGTGATAGCAGTTTAGTGATGGTAGTGGTGGTAGTAGTAATGGTGATGGTAGTGATAGCAGTTTTGTGGTGGTGGTGGTAGTAGGTGATGGTTCAGCGTGGTGGTGGTAGTAGTAGTAATGATGATGGTGGTGATAGCAGTTTAGTGATGGTGGTGGTGGTAGTAATGATGATGGTAGTGATAGCAGTTTAGTGATGGTGGTGGTAGTGATGATGATGGTAGTGATAGCAGTTTAGTGATGGTGGGTGGTAGTAGTAAATGATGATGGTGGTGATAATGCAGTTTAGTGATGGTGGTGGTGGTAGTGGTGATGGTAGTGATAGCAGTTTGTGATGGTGGTGGCAGTAGTAATGTGATGGTAGTGATAGCAGTTTAGGGATGGTTGTAGTGATGGTAGTGATATCAGTTCAGTGATAGTGGTGGTTGTAATGATGATGGTACGATAACAGTTTAGTGATGGTGGTGGTGGGTAATGATGATGGTAGGATAGCAGTTCAGTAATGGTGGTGATGGTAGTAGTAATGGTGATGGTAGTGATAGCAATTTTGTGCTGGTGGTGGCAGACTAATGTAATGATGATGGTAGTGATAACATTTAGGATGGTGGTGGTAGATATTTATTATTATTATATTAGTTAATGGTGATGGTAGTAATATCAGTTTTGTAATGGTGGTGGTGGTAGTAGTAATGGTGATGGTAGTGATAGCAGTTCTGTGATGGTGGTGGCAGTAGTAATGATGATGGTAGTGATAGCAGTTTAGTGATGGTAGTGGTAGTAGTAATGATGTTGGTAGTGATAACAGTTTAGGGATGGTGGTGGTGGTAGTAGTAATGGTGATGGTAGTGATAGCAGTTCAGTGATAGTGGTGGTTGTAATGATGATGGCAGTGATAACAGTTTAGTGATGGTGGTGGTGGTAGAACTAATGGTGATGGTAGTGATAGCAATTTTGTGATGGTGGTGGTAGTAGTAATGATGATGGTTGTGAAAGCAGTTTAGTGATGGTGGTGGTGGTAGTAGTAATGGTGATGGTAGTGATAGCAGTTCAGTGATGGTGGTGGTAGTTGTAGTAACGATGATAGTAGTGATAGCAGTTTAGTGATGGTAGTGGTAGTAGTAGTAATGATGATGGTGGTGATAGCAGTTTAGTGATGGTAGTGATAGCAGTTTAGTGATGGTGGTGGCAGTAGTAACGATGATGGTAGTGATAGCAGTTTAGTGATGGTGGGGGTTGAAGTAGTAATGATGATGGTAGTGATAGCAGTTTAGTGATGGTAGTGGTAGTAGTAATGATGATGGTAGTGATAACAGTTTAGTGATGGTGGTGGTAGTGATAACAGTTTAGGGATGGTGGTGGTGGTAGTAGTAATAGTGATGGTAGTGATAGCAGTTCAGTGATGGTGGTGGTAGTAGTAGTAATGATGATAGTAGTGATAGCAGTTTAGTGATGGTGGTGGTGGTAGTAATGATGATGGTAGTGATAGCAGTTCAATGATGGTAGTGGTTGTGGTTGTAATGATGATGGTAGTGATAACAGTTTAGTGATGGTGGTGATGATAGTAGTAATGGTGATGGTAGTGATAGCAATTTTGTGATGGTGGTGGCAGTAGTTACGATGATGGTAGTGATATCAGTTTAGTGATGGTGGTGGTTGTGGTTGTAATGATGATGGTAGTGATAACAGTTTAGGGATGGTGGTGGTGGTAGTAGTAATGGTGATGGTAGTGATAGCAGTTCAGTGATAGTGGTGGTTGTAATGATGATGGTAGTGATAACAGTTTAGTGATGGTGGTGGTGGTAGTAATGATGATGGTAGTGATAGCAGTTCAGTGATGGTGGTAGTAGTAGTAATGATGATAGTAGTGATAGCAGTTTATTGATGGTAGTGGTAGTAGTAGTAATGATGATGGTGGTGATAGCAGTTTAGTGATGGTGGTGGTAGTAATGATGATGGTAGTGATAGAAGTTCAGTGATGGTAGTGGTAGTGGTAGTAATGGTGATGGTAGTGATAGCAGTTTAGTGATGGTAGTGGTGGTAGTAGTAATGATGATAGTAGTGATAGCAATTTTGTGATGGTGGTGGTGGTAGTAATGATGATGGTAGTGATAACAGTTTAGTGATGGTGGTGGTTGTAATGATGATGGTAGTGATAGCAGTTCAGTGATAGTGGTGGTTGTAATGATGATGGTAGTGATAACAGTTTAGTGATGGTGGTGGTGGTAGTACTAATGGTGATGGTAGTGATAGCAATTTTGTGATGGTGGTGGTAGTAGTAATGATGATGGTAGTGATAGCAGTTTAGTGATGGTGGTGGTGGTAGTAATAATGGTGATGGTAGTGATAGCAGTTTAGTGATGGTGGTGTTTGAGGTTGTAATGATGATGGTAGTGATAACAGTTTAGTGATGGTGGTGGTGGTAGTAATAATGGTGATGGTAGTGATAGCAGTTTAGTGATGGTGGTGGTGGTAGTAATGGTGATGGTAGTGATAGCAGTTTAGTGATGGTAGTGGTGGTAGTAGTAATGGTGATGGTAGTGATATCAGTTTTGTGATGGTGGTGGTGGTAGTAGTAATGGTGATGGTAGTGATAGCAATTTTGTGATGGTGGTGGCAGTAGTAACAATGATGGTAGTGATAGCAGTTTAGTGATGGTGGTGGTTGAAGTAGTAATGATGATGGTAGTGATAGCAGTTTAGTGATGGTAGTGGTAGTAGTAATTATGTTGGTAGTGATAACAGTTTAGGGATGGTGGTGGTGGTAGTAGTAATGGTGATGGTAGTGATAGCAGTTCAGTGATAGTGGTGGTTGTAATGATGATGGCAGTGATAACAGTTTAGTGATGGTGGTGGTGGTAGAACTAATGGTGATGGTAGTGATAGCAATTTTGTGATGGTGGTGGTAGTAGTAATGATGATGGTTGTGAAAGCAGTTTAGTGATGGTGGTGGTGGTAGTAGTAATGGTGATGGTAGTGATAGCAGTTCAGTGATGGTGGTGGTAGTTGTAGTAACGATGATAGTAGTGATAGCAGTTTAGTGATGGTAGTGGTAGTAGTAGTAATGATGATGGTGGTGATAGCAGTTTAGTGATGGTAGTGATAGCAGTTTAGTGATGGTGGTGGCAGTAGTAACGATGATGGTAGTGATAGCAGTTTAGTGATGGTGGGGGTTGAAGTAGTAATGATGATGGTAGTGATAGCAGTTTAGTGATGGTAGTGGTAGTAGTAATGATGATGGTAGTGATAGCAGTTTAGTGATGGTGGTGGTAGTAGTAATGATGATGGTAGTGATAGCAGTTCAGTGATGGCAGTGGTAGGTAATGGTGATGGTGGTGGTGGGTGGTAGTAGTAATGATGATGGTAGTGATAGCAGTTTAGTGATGGTGGGTAGTGATAGTAATGATGATGGTAGTGATAGCAGTTTAGTGAGTGGTGATGTGGTAGGTTCTGTGATGGTGGTGGCAATGATGATGGTAGTGATAGCAGTTTAGTGATGGTGGGTAGTAGTAATGATGATGTTAGTGATGATGATGGTGGTGGTAGTAGTAATGGTGATGGTAGTGATAGCAGTTTAGTGATAGTGGTGGTTGTAATGATGATGGTAGTGATAGTTCAGTGATAGTGGTGGTTGTAATGATGATGGTTTAGTGATGGTGGTGGTGGTAGTAGTAATGGTGATGGTAGTGATATCAGTTTTGTGATGGTGGTGGTAGTAGTAATGATGATGGTAGTGATAGCAGTTTAGTGATGGTGGTGGTGGTAGTAATAGGTGATGGTAGTGATAGCAGATGATGGTGGTGAGGTAATGATGATGGTAGTGATAACAGTTTAGTGATGGTGGTGGTGGTAGTAATAATGATGATGATAGTAGTGATAGTAATGTTTAGTGATGGTTTAGTGATGGTAGTGGTGGTAGTAAATGGTGATGGTATGGTAGTGGTGGTGGTATAGTAATGGTGATGGTAGTGATAGCAGTTCAGTGATGATGTAGTGGTAGTAGTAATGATGATGGTAGTGATAGTTTAGTGATGGTAGTGGTAGTAGTAATTATGTTGGTAGTGATAACAGTTTAGGGATGGTGGTGGTGGTAGTAGTAATGGTGATGGTAGTGATAGCAGTTCAGTGATAGTGGTGGTTGTAATGATGATGGTGGTGATAACAGTTTAGTGATGGTGGTGGTGGTAGAACTAATGGTGATGGTAGTGATAGCAATTTTGTGATGGTGGTATGGTAGTGGTGGTGGTAGTAGTATGGTGATGGTAGTGATAGCAGTTCAGTGATGGTGGTGGTAGTGGTAGTAGTAATGATGATGGTAGTGATAGCAGTTTAGTGATGGTAGTGGTGGTAGTAGTAATGATGATGGTAGTGATAGCAGTTTAGTGATGGTGGTGGTAGTAATGATGATGGTAGTGATAGCAGTTTAGTGATGGTAGTGGTAGTGATGATGATGGTAGTGATAACAGTTTAGTGATGGTGGTGGTAGTAGTAGTGATGGTAGTGATAACAGTTTATGATGTGGTGGTGGTAGTAGTATATGGTAGTGATAGCAGTTTGATGTGGTGGTGGTGGTAGTAGTAGTAATGATGATGATGGTAGTGATAGCAGTTTAGTGATGGTGGTGGTGGTAGTAGTAATGATGATGATAGTAGTGATGTGGTGGTTGAAGTAGTAATGATGATGGTAGTGATAGCAGTTTAGTGATGGTAGTGGTAGTAGTAATGATGATGGTAGTGATAGCAGTTTAGGATGTGATGTAGGTGATGGTAGTTCAGGTGGTGGTTGTAATGATGATGGTAGTGATAACAGTTTAGTGATGGTGGTGGTAGTAATGATGGGTAGTGATAGCAGTTCAGTAATGGTGGTGATGTAGTAGTAATGGTGATGGTAGTGATAGCAATTTTGTGCTGGTGGTGGCAGTGAATGATGATGGTAGTGATAGCAGTTTAGTGATGGTAGTGTAGATGATGGTAGTGATAACAGTTTAGTGATGGTGGTGGTAGAAGTAATGGTGATGGTAGTGATAGCAGTTTAGTGATGGTAGGGTAGTAGGGTGATGGTAGTAATGGTGATAGGTAGATGATGGTGGTGATAGCAGTTTAGTGATGGTTGGTGGTAGTTGATGATGGTAGTAGTATGGTAATGATGATGGTAGTGATAGCAGTTTTGTGAATGGTGGTGGTGGTAGGTAGTAATGGTGATGGTAGTGATAGCAGTTCTGTGATGGTGGTGGCAGTAGTAATGATGATGGTAGTGATAGCAGTTTAGTGATGGTAGTGGTAGTGTAATGATGTTGGTGTGATAACAGTTTAGGGATGGTGGTGGTGGTAGTAAATGGTGATGGTAGTGATAGCAGTTCAGTGATGGGTGGTTGTAATGATGATGGCAGTGATAACAGTTTAGTGATGGTGGTGGTGGTAGAACTAATGGTGATGGTAGTGATAGCAGTTTGGTGATGATGGTGGTGTGATGGTGGTGGTGGTAGTAGTAATGGTGATGGTAGTGATAGCAGTTCAGTGATGGTGGTGGTAGTTGTAGTAATGATGATAGTAGTGATAGCAGTGGATGGTAGTGGTAGTAGTAGTAATGATGATGGTGGTGATAGCAGTTTAGTGATGGTAGTGATAGCAGTTTAGTGATGGTGGTGGCAGTAGTAACGATGATGGTAGTGATAGCAGTTTAGTGATGGTGGGGTGAAGTAGTAATGATGATGGTAGTGATAGCAGTTTAGTGATGGTAGTGGTGGTAGTAGTAATGATGATGGTAGTGATAACAGTTTAGTGATGGTGGTGGTAGTGATAACAGTTTAGGTGGTGGTGGTGGTAGTAGTAATAGTGATGTAGTAATGTGATGGTGGTGGTATAGTAGTAATGATGATAGTAGTGATAGCAGTTTAGTGATGGTGGTGGTGGTAGTAATGATGATGGTAGTGATAGCAGTTCAATGATGGTAGTGGTTGTGGTTGTAATGATGATGGTAGTGATAACAGTTTAGTGATGGTGGTGATGGTAGTAATGGTGATGGTAGTGATAGCAGTTGGTGGTGGCAGTGATGGATGATGGTAGTGATATCAGTTTAGTGATGGTGGTGGTTGTGGTTGTAATGATGATGTAGTGATAACAGTTTAGGGATGGTGGTGGTGGTAGTAGTAATGGTGATGGTAGTGATAGCAGTTCAGTGATAGTGGTGGTTGTAATGATGATGGTAGTGATAACAGTTTAGTGATGGTGGTGGTGGTAGTAATGATGATGGTAGTGATAGCAGTTCAGTGATGGTGGTGGTAGTGTAGTAATGATGATAGTAGTGATAGCAGTTTATTGATGGTATGGTAGTAGTAGTAATGATGATGGTGGTGATAGCAGTTTAGTGATGGTGGTGGTATGATGATGGTAGTGATAGAAGTTCAGTGATGGTAGTGGTAGTGGTAGTAATGGTGATGGTAGTGATAGCAGTGTGATGGTAGTGGTGGTAGTAGTAATGATGATAGTAGTGATAGCAATTTTGTGATGGTGGTGGTGGTAGTAATGATGATGGTAGTGATAACAGTTTAGTGATGGTGGTGGTTGTAATGATGGTAGTGATAGCAGTAGTGATAGTGGTGGTTGTAATGATGATGGTAGTGATAACAGTAGTGATGGTGGTGGTGGTAGTACAGCTAATGGTGATGGTAGTGATAGCAATTTTGTGATGGTGGTGGTAGTAGTAATGATGATGGTAGTGATAGCAGTTTAGTGATGGTGGTGGTGGTAGTAATAATGGTGATGGTAGTGATAGCAGTGTGATGATGGTGATGGTGTGATAGCAGTTTAGTGATGGTGGTGGTAGTAGTAATGGTGGGTAGTGATATCAGTTTTGTGATGGTGGTGGTGGTATAGTAATGGTGATGGTAGTGATAGCAATTTTGATGGTAACAATGATGGTAGTGATAGCAGTTTAGTGATGGTGGTGGTTGAAGTAGTAATGATGATGGTAGTGATAGCAGTTTAGTGATGGTAGTGGTAGTAGTAATGATGTTGGTAGTGATAACAGTTTAGGGATGGTGGTGGTGGTAGTAATGGTGATGGTAGTGATAGCAGTTCAGTGATAGTGGTGGTTGTAATGATGATGGCAGTGATAACAGTTTAGTGATGGTGGTGGTGGTAGAACTAATGGTGATGGTAGTGATAGCAATTTAGTGATGGTGGTGGTAGTAGTAATGATGATGGTTGTGATAGCAGTTCAGTGATGGTGGTGGTAGTTGTAGTAACGATGATAGTAGTGATAGCAGTTTAGTGATGGTAGTGGTAGTAGTAGTAATGATGATGGTGGTGATAGCAGTTTAGTGATGGTAGTGATAGCAGTTTAGTGATGGTGGTGGCAGTAGTTACGATGATGGTAGTGATATCAGTTTAGTGATGGTGGTGGTTGTGGTTGTAATGATGATGGTAGTGATAACAGTTTAGGGATGGTGGTGGTGGTAGTAGTAATGGTGATGGTAGTGATATCATAGTGGTGGTTGTAATGATGATGGTAGTGATAACAGTTTAGTGATGGTGGTGGTGGTAGTAATGATGATGGTAGTGATAGCAGTTTAGTGATGGTAGTGGTAGTAGTAATGATGATGGTAGTGATAACAGTTTAGTGATGGTGGTGGTAGAAGTAATGGTGATGGTAGTGATAGCAGTTTAGTGATGGTAGTGGTGGTAGTAGTAATGGTGATGGTAGTGATCAGTTCAGCGATGGTGGTGGTAGTAGTAGTAATGATGATGGTGGTGATAGCAGTTTAGTGATGGTGGTGGTGGTAGTAATGATGATGGTAGTGATAGCAGTTTAGTGATGGTGGTGGTAGTAGTAATGATGATGGTGGTAGTGATGGTAGTGGTGGTAGTAGTAACAGGATAGTTTCGTGATGGTGGCACACATGACTGTAAGTCGCTTTGGATAAAAGTGGCATATATTATTATTATTATATTATTAATGGTGATGGTAGTAATATCAGTTTTGTAATGGTGGTGGTGGTAGTAGTAATGGTGATGGTAGTGATAGCAGTTCTGTGATGGTGGTGGCAGTAGTAATGATGATGGTAGTGATAGCAGTTTAGTGATGGTAGTGGTAGTAGTAATGATGTTGGTAGTGATAACAGTTTAGGGATGGTGGTGGTGGTAGTAGTAATGGTGATGGTAGTGATAGCAGTTCAGTGATAGTGGTGGTTGTAATGATGATGGCAGTGATAACAGTTTAGTGATGGTGGTGGTGGTAGAACTAATGGTGATGGTAGTGATAGCAATTTTGTGATGGTGGTGGTAGTAGTAATGATGATGGTTGTGAAAGCAGTTTAGTGATGGTGGTGGTGGTAGTAGTAATGGTGATGGTAGTGATAGCAGTTCAGTGATGGTGGTGGTAGTTGTAGTAACGATGATAGTAGTGATAGCAGTTTAGTGATGGTAGTGGTAGTAGTAGTAATGATGATGGTGGTGATAGCAGTTTAGTGATGGTAGTGATAGCAGTTTAGTGATGGTGGTGGCAGTAGTAACGATGATGGTAGTGATAGCAGTTTAGTGATGGTGGGGTTGAAGTAGTAATGATGATGGTAGTGATAGCAGTTTAGTGATGGTAGTGGTAGTAGTAATGATGATGGTAGTGATAACAGTTTAGTGATGGTGGTGGTAGTGATAACAGTTTAGGGATGGTTTAGTAATAGTGATGGTAGTGATGGTGGATGGTGGTGGTAGTAGTAGTAATGATGATAGTAGTGATAGCAGTTTAGTGATGGTGGTGGTGGTAGTAATGATGATGGTAGTGATAGCAGTTCAAGTGATGGTGGTGGTTGTGGTTGTAATGATGATGGTAGTGATAACAGTTTAGTGATGGTGGTGATGATAGTAGTAATGGTGATGGTAGTGATAGCAATTTTGTGATGGTGGTGGCAGTAGTTAGATGGTAGTGATATCAGTTTAGTGATGGTGGTGGTTGTGGTTGTAATGATGATGGTAGTGATAACAGTTTAGGGATGGTGGTGGTGGTAGTAGTAATGGTGATGGTAGTGATAGCAGTTCAGTGATAGTGGTGGTTGTAATGATGATGGTAGTGATAACAGTTTAGTGATGGTGGTGGTGGTAGTAATGATGATGGTAGTGATAGCAGTTCAGTGATGGTGGTGGTAGTAGTAGTAATGATGATAGTAGTGATAGCAGTTTATTGATGGTAGTGGTAGTAGTAGTAATGATGATGGTGGTGATAGCAGTTTAGTGATGGTGGTGGTAGTAATGATGATGGTGATAGTTCAGTGATGGTAGTGGTAGTGGTATGGTGATGGTAGTGATAGCAGTTTAGTGATGGTAGTGGTGGTAGTAGTAATGATGATAGTAGTGATAGCAATTTTGTGATGGTGGTGGTGGTAGTAATGATGATGGTAGTGATAACAGTTTAGTGATGGTGGTGGCTGTAATGATGATGGTAGTGATAGCAGTTCAGTGATAGTGGTGGTTGTAATGATGATGGTAGTGATAACAGTTTAGTGATGGTGGTGGTGGTAGTACTAATGGTGATGGTAGTGATAGCAATTTTGTGATGGTGGTGGTAGTAGTAATGATGATGGTAGTGATAGCAGTTTAGTGATGGTGGTGGTGGTAGTAATAATGGTGATGGTAGTGATAGCAGTTTAGTGATGGTGGTGTTTGAGGTTGTAATGATGATGGTAGTGATAACAGTTTAGTGATGGTGGTGGTGGTAGTAGTGATGGTAGTGATAGAGTTTAGTGATGGTGGTGGTGGTAGTAATGTGATGGTAGTGATAGCAGTTTAGTGATGGTAGTGGTGGTAGTAGTAATGGTGATGGTAGTGATGTTTTGTGATGGTGGTGGTGGTAGTAGTGATAACAGTTAACAATGATGGTGTGATAGCAGTTTAGTGATGGTGGTGGTAATGTAATGATGGTAGTGATAGCAGTTTAGTGATGGTAGTGGTAGTAGTAATTATGTTGGTAGTGATAACAGTTTAGGGATGGTGGTGGTGGTAGTAGTAATGGTGATGGTAGTGATAGCAGTTCAGTGATAGTGGTGGTTGTAATGATGATGTAGTGATGGTGGTGGTGGTAGAACTAATGGTGATGGTAGTGATAGCAATTTTGTGATGGTGGTGGTAGTAGTAATGATGATGGTTGTGAAAGCAGTTCAGTGATGGTGGTGGTGGTAGTAGTAATGGTGATGGTAGTGATAGCAGTTCAGTGATGGTGGTGGTAGTTGTAGTAACGATGATGTAGTGATAGCAGTTTAGTGATGGTAGTGGTAGTAAGTAATGATGATGGTGGTGATAGCAGTTTAGTGATGGTAGTGATAGCAGTTTAGTGATGGTGGTGGCAGCATGATGGTAGTGATAGCAGTTTAGTGATGGTAGTGGTGATGATGGTAGTGATAGCAGTTTAGTGATGGTGGTAGTAGTAATGATGATGGTAGTGATAACAGTTTAGTGATGGTGGTGGTAGAAGTAATGATGGTAGTGATAACAGTTTAGGGATGGTGGTGGTGGTAGTAGTAATGGTGATGGTAGTGATTTGTGATGTGATAGTGGTGGTTGTAATGATGATGGTAGTAATATAGCAATGGTGGTGGTGGTAGTAGTAATGTGATGGTGATGTTCAGTGTGGTGGTAATAGTAATGATGATGGTGGTGATAGCAGTTTAGTGATGGTGGTGGTGGTAGTAATGATGATGGTAGTGATAGCAGTTTAGTGATGGTAGTAGTATGATGATGGTAGTGATAGCAGTTCAGTGATGGTAGTGGTAGTGGTAGTAATGGTGATGGTAGTGATAGCAGTTTAGTGATGGTGGTGGTGGTAGTAGTAATGGTGATGGTAGTAATATCAGTTTTGTAATGGTGGTGGTGGTAGTAGTAATGGTGATGGTAGTGATAGCAGTTCTGTGATGGTAGTGGTAGTAATGGTGATGGTAGTGATAGCAATTTTGTGATGGTGGTGGCAGTAGTAATGATGATGGTAGTGATAGCAGTTCAGTGATGGTAGTGGTGGTAGTAGTAATGATGATGGTAGTGATAACAGTTTAGTGATGGTGGTGGTGGTAGTAGTAATGGTGATGGTAGTGATAGCAGTTCAGTGATGGTGGTGGTAGTAGTAGTGATGATAGTAGTGATAGCAGTTTAGTGATGGTAGTGGTAGTAGTAGTAATGATGATGGTAGTGATAGCAGTTCTGTGATGGTAGTGGTAGTGGTAGTAATGGTGATGGTAGTGATAACAGTTTAGTGATGGTAGTGGTGGTAGTAGTAATGGTAATGGTAGTGATATCAGTTTTGTGATGGTGGTGGTGGTAGTAGTAATGGTGATAGTAGATAGCAGTTTTGTGATGGTGGTGGTTGTGTAATAATGATGATGGTGGTGATAGCAGTTTAGTGATGGTGGTGGTAGTAGTAATGATGATGGTAGTGATAGCAGTTCAGTGATGCTAGTGGTAGTGGTAGTAATGTGATGGTAGTGATGGTCATGGTGGTTGTGGAGTAGTAATGGTGATGGTAGTGATAGCAATGTGATGATGGTGGCATAGTAGTAATGATGATGGTAGTGATAACAGTTTAGTGATGGTGGTGGTAGTAGTAGTAATGATGATAGTAGTGATAGCAGTTTAGTGATGGTAGTGGTAGTAGTAATAATGATGATGGTGGTGATAGCAGTTTAGTGATGGTGGTGGTAGTAGTAATGGTGATGGTAGTGATAGCAGTTCTGTGATGGTAGTGGTAGTAATGGTGATGGTAGTGATAGCAATTTTGTGATGGTTGTGGCAGTAGTAACGATGATGGTAGTGATAGCAGTTTTGTGAATGTGGTGGTTGAAGTATTAATGATGATGGTAGTGATAGCAGTTTAGTGATGGTAGTGGTAGTAGTAATGATGATGGTAGTGATAACAGTTTAGGGATGGTGGTGGTGGTAGTTGTAATGGTGATGGTAGTGATAGCAGTTCAGTGATAGTGGTGGTTGTAATGATGATGGTAGTGATAACAGTTTAGTGAGGGTGGTGATGGTAGTAGTAATGGTGATGGTAGTGATAGCAATTTTGTGATGGTGGTGGCAGTAGTAACGATGATGGTAGTGGTAGTGGTAGTAATGGTGATGGTAGTGATAACAGTTTAGTGATGGTGGTGATGGTAGTAGTAATGGTAATGGTAGTGATATCAGTTTTGTGATGGTGGTGGTGGTAGTAGTAATGGTGGTGGTAGTGATAGCATTTCTGTGATGGTTGTGGTTGTAATGATGATGGTAGTGATAACAGTTTAGTGAGGGTGGTGATGGTAGTAGTAATGGTGATGGTAGTGATAGCAATTTTGTGATGGTGGTGGCAGTAGTAACGATGATGGTAGTGATAGCAGTTTAGTGATGGTGGTGGTTGAAGTAGTAATGAGGATGGTAGTGATAGCAGTTTAGTGATGGTAGTGGTAGTAGTAATGATGTTGGTAGTGATAACAGTTTAGTGATGGTGGTGGTAGAAGTAATGGTGATGGTATTGATAACAGTTTAGTGATGGTGGTTGTGGTAGTAGTAATGGTGATGGTAGTGATCAAGTTTAGTGATTGTGGTGGTAGTAGTAGTAATGATGATAGTCGTGATTGCAGTTTAGTGATGGTAGTGGTAGTAGTAGTAATGATGATGGTGGTGATAGCAGTTTAGTGATGTTAGTGGTAGTAATGGTGATGGTAGTGATAGCAGTTTAGTGATGTTAGTGGTGGTAGTAGTAATGATGATGGTAGTGATAACAGTTTAGTGATGGTAGTGGTAGTGGTAGTAATGGTGATGGTAGTAATATCAGTTTTGTAATGGTGGTGGTGGTAGTAGTAATGGTGCTGGTAGTGATAGCAGTTCAGTGATGGTGGTGGTAGTAGTAGTAATGATGATAGTAGTGATAGCAGTTTAGTGATGGTAGTGGTAGTATTAGTAATGATGATAGTAGTGATAGCAGTTTAGTGATGGTAGTGGTAGTAGTAATGATGATGGTAGTGATAGCAGTTTAGTGATGGTGGTGGTGGTAGTAATGATGATGGTAGTGATAGCAGTTCAGTGATGGTGGTGGTAGTGGTAGTAATGGTGATGGTAGTGATAGCAGTTTAGTGATGGTAGTGGTAGTGGTAGTAATGGTGATGGTAGTGATAGCAGTTTAGTGATGGTGGTGATGGTAGTAGTAATGGTGATGGTAGTGATAGCAATTTTGTGATGGTGGTGGCAGTAGTAACGATGATGGTAGTGATAGCAGTTTAGTGATGGTAGTGGTAGTAGTAATGATGATGGTAGTGATAGCAGTTCTGTGATGGTAGTGGTAGTAATGGTGATGGTAGTGATAGCAATTTTGTGATGGTGGTGGCAGTAGTAACGATGATGGTAGTGATAGCAGTTTAGTGATGGTAGTGGTAGTAGTAATGATGATGGTAGTGATAACAGTTTAGGATGGTGGTGATGGTAGTTGTAATGGTGATGGTAGTGATAGCAGTTCAATGATAGTGGTGGTTGTAATGATGATGGTAGTGATAGCAGTTCAGTGATGGTAGTGGTGGTAGTAGTAATGATGATGGTAGTGATAACAGTTTAGTGATGGTGGTGGTGGTAGTAGTAATGGTGATGGTAGTGATAGCAGTTCAGTGATGGTGGTGGTAGTAGTAGTAATGATGATAGTAGTGATAGCAGTTTAGTGATGGTAGTGGTAGTAGTAGTAATGATGATGGTAGTGATAGCAGTTCTGTGATGGTAGTGGTAGTGGTAGTAATGGTGATGGTAGTGATAGCAGTTTAGTGATGGTAGTGGTGGTAGTAGTAATGGTAATGGTAGTGATATCAGTTTTGTGATGGTGGTGGTGGTAGTAGTAATGGTGATAGTAGTGATAGCAGTTTTGTGATGGTGGTGGTTGTGGTTGTAATGATGATGGTGGTGATAGCAGTTTAGTGATGGTGGTGGTAGTAGTAATGATGATGGTAGTGATAGCAGTTCAGTGATGCTAGTGGTAGTGGTAGTAATGGTGATGGTAGTGATAACAGTTTAGTCATGGTGGTTGTGGAAGTAGTAATGGTGATGGTAGTGATAGCAATTTTGTGATGATGGTGGCAGTAGTAGTAATGATGATGGTAGTGATAACAGTTTAGTGATGGTGGTGGTAGTAGTAGTAATGATGATAGTAGTGATAGCAGTTTAGTGATGGTAGTGGTAGTAGTAACAATGATGATGGTGGTGATAGCAGTTTAGTGATGGTGGTGGTGGTAGTAATGATGATGGTAGTGATAGCAGTTCAGTGATGGTAGTGGTGGTAGTAGTAATGGTGATGGAATTAATATCAGCTTTGTGATGATGGTGGTGGTAGTAGTAATGGTGATGGTAGTGATAGCAGTTCTGTGATGGTAGTGGTAGTAACGATGATGGTAGTGATAGCAGTTTAGTGAATGTGGTGGTTGAAGTATTAATGATGATGGTAGTGATAGCAGTTTAGTGATGGTAGTGGTAGTAGTAATGATGATGGTAGTGATAACAGTTTAGGGATGGTGGTGGTGGTAGTTGTAATGGTGATGGTAGTGATAGCAGTTCAGTGATAGTGGTGGTTGTAATGATGATGGTAGTGATAACAGTTCAGTGATGGTAGTGGTAGTGGTAGTAATGGTGATGGTAGTGATAACAGTTTAGTGATGGTGGTGATGGTAGTAGTAATGGTAATGGTAGTGATATCAGTTTTGTGATGGTGGTGGTGGTAGTAGTAATGGTGGTGGTAGTGATAGCATTTCTGTGATGGTTGTGGTTGTAATGATGATGGTAGTGATAGCAGTTTAGTGATGGTGGTGGTTGAAGTAGTAATGGGGATGGTAGTGATAGCAGTTTAGTGATGGTAGTGGTAGTAGTAATGATGTTGGTAGTGATAACAGTTTAGTGATGGTGGTGGTAGAAGTAATGGTGATGGTATTGATAACAGTTTAGTGATGTGGTGTGGTAGTAGTAATGGTGATGGTAGTGATCAGTTTAGTGATGTGGTGGTAGTAGTAGTAATGATGATAGATTGCAGTTTAGTGATGGTAGTGGTAGTAGTAGTAATGATGATGGTAGTGATAGCAGTTCAGTGATGGTGGTGGTAGTTGTAGTAATGTGATAGTGATAGCAGTTTAGTGATGGTAGTGGTAGTAGTAGTAATGATGATGGTGGTGATAGCAGTTTAGTGATGGTAGTGGTAGTAAGTAGGTGATGGTAGTGATAGCAGTTTAGTGATGGTGGGGGTTGAAGTAGTAATGATGATGGTAGTGATAGCAGTTTAGTGATGGTAGTGGTAGTAGTAATGATGATGGTAGTGATAACAGTTTAGTGATGGTGGTGGTAGAAGTAATGATGATGGTAGTGATAACAGTTTAGGGATGGTGGTGGTAGTAGTAGTAATGGTGATGGTAGTGATAGCAGTTCAGTGATGTGGTGGTGGATGATGTAGTGATAATGGATGGTGGTGGTGGTAGTAATGATGATAGTGATAGCAGTTTAGTGGTGGTGATGGTAGTAGTAATGGTGATGTGGTAGTTTTGTGTGGTGGTGGCAATGATGATGGTAGTGATAGCAGTTTAGTGATGGTAGTGGTAGTAGTAATGATGATGGTAGTGATAACAGTTTAGTGATGGTGGTGGTAGTGGTGATGGTAGTGATGCAGTTTAGTGATGGTAGTGGTGGTATAGTAATGGTGATGGTAGTAATATCAGTTTTGTAATGGTGGTGGTGGTAGTAGTAATGGTGATGGTAGTGATAGTAGTTCAGTAAGTAGTAGTAATGATGATGGTGGTGATAGCAGTTTAATGATGGTGGTGGTGGTAGTAATGATGATGGTAGTGATAGCAGTTTAGTGATGGTGGTGGTAGTAGTAATGATGATGGTAGTGATAGCAGTTCAGTGATGGTAGTGGTAGTGGTAGTAATGGTGATGGTAGTGATAGCAGTTTAGTGATGGTAGTGGTGGTAGTAGTAATGGTGATGGTAGTAATATCAGTTTTGTAATGGTGGTGGTGGTAGTAGTAATGGTGATGGTAGTGATAGCAGTTCTGTGATGGTGGTGGCAGTAGTAATGATGATGGTAGTGATAGCAGTTTAGTGATGGTGGTGGTGGTAGTAGTAATGGTGATGGTAGT
This sequence comes from Oncorhynchus gorbuscha, assembly GCF_021184085.1. Classification (NCBI taxonomy): domain Eukaryota; kingdom Metazoa; phylum Chordata; class Actinopteri; order Salmoniformes; family Salmonidae; genus Oncorhynchus; species Oncorhynchus gorbuscha. The sequence goes on from NC_060184.1 coordinate 66,319,942, forward strand.
GATATCAGTTCAGTGATAGTGGTGGTTGTAATGATGATGGTAGTGATAACAGTTTAGTGATGGTGGTGGTGGTAGTAATGATGATGGTAGTGATAGCAGTTTAGTGATGGTGGTGATGGTAGTAGTAATGGTGATGGTAGTGATAGCAATTTTGTGCTGGTGGTGGCAGTAGTAATGATGATGGTAGTGATAGCAGTTTAGTGATGGTAGTGGTAGTAGTAATGATGATGGTAGTGATAACAGTTTAGTGATGGTGGTGGTAGAAGTAATGGTGATGGTAGTGATAGCAGTTTAGAGATGATGGTAGTAGTATAATGGTGATGGTAGTAATATCAGTTTTGTAATGGTGGTGGTGGTAGTAGTAATGGTGATGGTAGTGATAGCAGTTCTGTGATGGTGGTGGCAGTAGTAATGATGATGGTAGTGATAGCAGTTTAGTGATGGTAGTGGTAGTAGTAATGATGTTGGTAGTGATAACAGTTTAGGGATGGTGGTGGTGGTAGTAGTAATGGTGATGGTAGTGATAGCAGTTCAGTGATAGTGGTGGTTGTAATGATGATGGCAGTGATAACAGTTTAGTGATGGTGGTGGTGGTAGAACTAATGGTGATGGTAGTGATAGCAATTTTGTGATGGTGGTGGTAGTAGTAATGATGATGGTTGTGAAAGCAGTTTAGTGATGGTGGTGGTGGTAGTAGTAATGGTGATGGTAGTGATAGCAGTTCAGTGATGGTGGTGGTAGTTGTAGTAACGATGATAGTAGTGATAGCAGTTTAGTGATGGTAGTGGTAGTAGTAGTAATGATGATGGTGGTGATAGCAGTTTAGTGATGGTAGTGATGGTGGTGGCAGTAGTAACGATGATGGTAGTGATAGCAGTTTAGTGATGGTGGGGGTTGAAGTAGTAATGATGATGGTAGTGATAGCAGTTTAGTGATGGTAGTGGTAGTAGTAATGATGATGGTAGTGATAACAGTTTAGTGATGGTGGTGGTAGTGATAACAGTTTAGGGATGGTGGTGGTGGTAGTAGTAATAGTGATGGTAGTGATAGCAGTTCAGTGATGGTGGTGGTAGTAGTAGTAATGATGATAGTAGTGATAGCAGTTTAGTGATGGTGGTGGTGGTAGTAATGATGATGGTAGTGATAGCAGTTCAATGATGGTAGTGGTTGTGGTTGTAATGATGATGGTAGTGATAACAGTTTAGTGATGGTGGTGATGATAGTAGTAATGGTGATGGTAGTGATAGCAATTTTGTGATGGTGGTGGCAGTAGTTACGATGATTTAGTGATATCAGTTTAGTGATGGTGGTGGTTGTGGTTGTAATGATGATGGTAGTGATAACAGTTTAGGGATGGTGGTGGTGGTAGTAGTAATGGTGATGGTAGTGATAGCAGTTCAGTGATAGTGGTGGTTGTAATGATGATGGTAGTGATAACAGTTTAGTGATGGTGGTGGTGGTAGTAATGATGATGGTAGTGATAGCAGTTCAGTGATGGTGGTAGTAGTAGTAATGATGATAGTAGTGATAGCAGTTTATTGATGGTAGTGGTAGTAGTAGTAATGATGATGGTGGTGATAGCAGTTTAGTGATGGTGGTGGTAGTAATGATGATGGTAGTGATAGAAGTTCAGTGATGGTAGTGGTAGTGGTAGTAATGGTGATGGTAGTGATAGCAGTTTAGTGATGGTAGTGGTGGTAGTAGTAATGATGATAGTAGTGATAGCAATTTTGTGATGGTGGTGGTGGTAGTAATGATGATGGTAGTGATAACAGTTTAGTGATGGTGGTGGTTGTAATGATGATGGTGTGATAGCAGTTCAGTGATAGTGGTGGTTGTAATGATGATGGTAGTGATAACAGTTTAGTGATGGTGGTGGTGGTAGTACTAATGGTGATGGTAGTGATAGCAATTTTGTGATGGTGGTGGTAGTAGTAATGATGATGGTAGTGATAGCAGTTTAGTGATGGTGGTGGTGGTAGTAATAATGGTGATGGTAGTGATAGCAGTTTAGTGATGGTGGTGTTTGAGGTTGTAATGATGATGGTAGTGATAACAGTTTAGTGATGGTGGTGGTGGTAGTAATAATGGTGATGGTAGTGATAGCAGTTTAGTGATGGTGGTGGTGGTAGTAATGGTGATGGTAGTGATAGCAGTTTAGTGATGGTAGTGGTGGTAGTAGTAATGGTGATGGTAGTGATATCAGTTTTGTGATGGTGGTGGTGGTAGTAATGGTGATGGTAGTGATAGCAATTTTGTGATGGTGGTGGCAGTAGTAACAATGATGGTAGTGATAGCAGTTTAGTGATGGTGGTGGTTGAAGTAGTAATGATGATGGTAGTGATAGCAGTTTAGTGATGGTAGTGGTAGTAGTAATTATGTTGGTAGTGATAACAGTTTAGGGATGGTGGTGGTGGTAGTAGTAATGGTGATGGTAGTGATAGCAGTTCAGTGATAGTGGTGGTTGTAATGATGATGGCAGTGATAACAGTTTAGTGATGGTGGTGGTGGTAGAACTAATGGTGATGGTAGTGATAGCAATTTAGTGATGGTGGTGGTAGTAGTAATGATGATGGTTGTGAAAGCAGTTTAGTGATGGTGGTGGTGGTAGTAGTAATGGTGATGGTAGTGATAGCAGTTCAGTGATGGTGGTGGTAGTTGTAGTAACGATGATAGTAGTGATAGCAGTTTAGTGATGGTAGTGGTAGTAGTAGTAATGATGATGGTGGTGATAGCAGTTTAGTGATGGTAGTGATAGCAGTTTAGTGATGGTGGTGGCAGTAGTAACGATGATGGTAGTGATAGCAGTTTAGTGATGGTGGGGGTTGAAGTAGTAATGATGATGGTAGTGATAGCAGTTTAGTGATGGTAGTGGTAGTAGTAATGATGATGGTAGTGATAGCAGTTTAGTGATGGTGGTGGTAGTAGTAATGATGATGGTAGTGATAGCAGTTCAGTGATGGTAGTGGTAGTGGTAGTAATGGTGATGGTAGTGATAGCAGTTTAGTGATGGTAGTGGTGGTAGTAGTAATGATGATGGTAGTGATAGCAGTTCAGTGATGGTAGTGGTAGTGGTAGTAATGGTGATGGTAGTGATAGCAGTTTAGTGATGGTAGTGGTGGTAGTAGTAATGGTGATGGTAGTAATATCAGTTTTGTAATGGTGGTGGTGTTAGTAGTAATGGTGATGGTAGTGATAGCAGTTCTGTGATGGTGGTGGCAGTAGTAATGATGATGGTAGTGATAGCAGTTTAGTGATGGTAGTGGTAGTAGTAATGATGTTGTTAGTGATAACAGTTTAGGGATGGTGGTGGTGGTAGTAGTAATGGTGATGGTAGTGATAGCAGTTCAGTGATAGTGGTGGTTGTAATGATGATGGTAGTGATAGCAGTTCAGTGATAGTGGTGGTTGTAATGATGATGGTAGTGATAACAGTTTAGTGATGGTGGTGGTGGTAGTAATGGTGATGGTAGTGATAGCAATTTTGTGATGGTGGTGGTAGTAGTAATGATGATGGTAGTGATAGCAGTTTAGTGATGGTGGTGGTGGTAGTAATAATGGTGATGGTAGTGATAGCAGTTTAGTGATGGTGGTGTTTGAGGTTGTAATGATGATGGTAGTGATAACAGTTTAGTGATGGTGGTGGTGGTAGTAATAATGGTGATGGTAGTGATAGCAGTTTAGTGATGGTGGTGGTGGTAGTAATGGTGATGGTAGTGATAGCAGTTTAGTGATGGTAGTGGTGGTAGTAGTAATGGTGATGGTAGTGATATCAGTTTTGTGATGGTGGTGGTGGTAGTAGTAATGGTGATGGTAGTGATGAATTTTGTGATGGTGGTGGCAGTAGTAACAATGATGGTAGTGATAGCAGTTTAGTGATGGTGGTGGTTGAAGTAGTAATGATGATGGTGTGATAGCAGTTTAGTGATGGTAGTGGTAGTAGTAATTATGTTGGTAGTGATAACAGTTTAGGGATGGTGGTGGTGGTAGTAGGGTGATGGTAGTGATAGCAGTTTAGTGATAGTGGTGGTTGTAATGATGATGGCAGTGATAACAGTTTAGTGATGGTGGTGGTGGTAGAACTAATGGTGATGGTAGTGATAGCAATTTTGTGATGGTGGTGGTAGTAGTAATGATGATGGTTGTGAAAGCAGTTTAGTGATGGTGGTGGTGGTAGTAGTAATGGTGATGGTAGTGATAGCAGTTCAGTGATGGTGGTGGTAGTTGTAGTAAGTGATGCAGTTTAGTGATGGTAGTGGTAGTAATAGTAATGATGATGGTGGTGATAGCAGTTTAGTGATGGTAGTGATAGCAGTTTAGTGATGGTGGTGGTAGTAATGATGATGGTAGTGATAGCAGTTTAGTGATGGTGGTGGTTGAAGTAGTAATGATGATGGTAGTGATAGCAGTTTAGTGATGGTAGTGGTAGTAGTAATGATGATGGTAGTGATAACAGTTTAGTGATAGCAATGATGATGGTAGTGATGGATGGTGGTGGTAGTAGTAATGGTGATGGTAGTGATAGTTCAGTGATAGTGGTGGTTGTAATGATGATGGTAGTGATAGGATGGTAGTGGTGGTAGTAATGATGATGGTAGTATAACAGTTTAGTGATGGTGGTGGTGGTAGTAGTAATAGTGATGGTAGTGATAGCAATTTAGTGAATGTGGTGGTTGAAGTAGTAATGATGATGGTAGTGATAGCAGTGTGATGGTAGTGGTAGTTTAATGCTGATGGTAGTGATAACAGTGGTGGTAGTTGTAATGGTGATGGTAGTGATATCAGTTCAGTGATAGTGGTGGTTGTAATGATGATGGTAGTGATAACAGTTTAGTGATGGTGGTGGTGGTAGTAATGATGATGGTAGTGATAGCAGTTCAGTAATGGTGGTGATGGTAGTAGTAATGGTGATGGTAGTGATAGCAATTTTGTGCTGGTGGTGGCAGTAGTAATGATGATGGTAGTGATAACAGTTTAGTGATGGTGGTGGTAGAAGTAATGGTGATGGTAGTGATAGCAGTTTAGTGATGGTAGTGGTGGTAGTAGTAATGGTGATGGTAGTGATCGAAGTTCAGCGATGGTGGTGGTAGTAGTAGTAATGATGATGGTGGTGATAGCAGTTTAGTGATGGTGGTGGTGGTAGTAATGATGATGGTAGTGATAGCAGTTTAGTGATGGTGGTGGTAGTAGTAATGATGATGGTAGTGATAGCAGTTTAGTGATGGTAGTGGTGGTAGTAGTAACGCCAGGATAGTGGGTTCGATCCCCGGGACCACCCGTACGTAGAATGTATGCACACATGACTGTAAGTCGCTTTGGATAAAAGCGTCTGCTAAATGGCATATATTATTATTATTATATTATTAATGGTGATGGTAGTAATATCAGTTTTGTAATGGTGGTGGTGGTAGTGGTAATGGTGATGGTAGTGATAGCAGTTCTGTGATGGTGGTGGCAGTAGTAATGATGATGGTAGTGATAGCAGTTTAGTGATGGTAGTGGTAGTAGTAATGATGTTGGTAGTGATAACAGTTTAGGGATGGTGGTGGTGGTAGTAGTAATGGTGATGGTAGTGATAGCAGTTCAGTGATAGTGGTGGTTGTAATGATGATGGCAGTGATAACAGTTTAGTGATGGTGGTGGTGGTAGAACTAATGGTGATGGTAGTGATAGCAATTTTGTGATGGTGGTGGTAGTAGTAATGATGATGGTTGTGAAAGCAGTTTAGTGATGGTGGTGGTGGTAGTAGTAATGGTGATGGTAGTGATAGCAGTTCAGTGATGGTGGTGGTAGTTGTAGTAACGATGATAGTAGTGATAGCAGTTTAGTGATGGTAGTGGTAGTAGTAGTAATGATGATGGTGGTGATAGCAGTTTAGTGATGGTAGTGATAGCAGTTTAGTGATGGTGGTGGCAGTAGTAACGATGATGGTAGTGATAGCAGTTTAGTGATGGTGGGGGGTAGTAGTAATGATGATGGTAGTGATAGCAGTTTAGTGATGGTGTGGTAGTAGTAATGATGATGGTAGTGATAACAGTTTAGTGATGGTGGTGGTAGTGATAACAGTTTAGGGATGGTGGTGGTGGTAGTAGTAATAGTGATGGTAGTGATAGCAGTTCAGTGATGGTGGTGGTAGTAGTAGTAATGATGATAGTAGTGATAGCAGTTTAGTGATGGTGGTGGTGGTAGTAATGATGATGGTAGTGATAGCAGTTCAATGATGGTAGTGGTTGTGGTTGTAATGATGATGGTAGTGATAACAGTTTAGTGATGGTGGTGATGATAGTAGTAATGGTGATGGTAGTGATAGCAATTTTGTGATGGTGGTGGCAGTAGTTACGATGATGGTAGTGATATCAGTTTAGTGATGGTGGTGGTTGTGGTTGTAATGATGATGGTAGTGATAACAGTTTAGGGATGGTGGTGGTGGTAGTAGTAATGGTGATGGTAGTGATAGCAGTTCAGTGATAGTGGTGGTTGTAATGATGATGGTAGTGATAACAGTTTAGTGATGGTGGTGGTGGTAGTAATGATGATGGTAGTGATAGCAGTTCAGTGATGGTGGTGGTAGTAGTAGTAATGATGATAGTAGTGATAGCAGTTTATTGATGGTAGTGGTAGTAGTAGTAATGATGATGGTGGTGATAGCAGTTTAGTGATGGTGGTGGTAGTAATGATGATGGTAGTGATAGAAGTTCAGTGATGGTAGTGGTAGTGGTAGTAATGGTGATGGTAGTGATAGCAGTTTAGTGATGGTAGTGGTGGTAGTAGTAATGATGATAGTAGTGATAGCAATTTTGTGATGGTGGTGGTGGTAGTAATGATGATGGTAGTGATAACAGTTTAGTGATGGTGGTGGTTGTAATGATGATGGTAGTGATAGCAGTTCAGTGATAGTGGTGGTTGTAATGATGATGGTAGTGATAACAGTTTAGTGATGGTGGTGGTGGTAGTACTAATGGTGATGGTAGTGATAGCAATTTTGTGATGGTGGTGGTAGTAGTAATGATGATGGTAGTGATAGCAGTTTAGTGATGGTGGTGGTGGTAGTAATAATGGTGATGGTAGTGATAGCAGTTTAGTGATGGTGGTGTTTGAGGTTGTAATGATGATGGTAGTGATAACAGTTTAGTGATGGTGGTGGTGGTAGTAATAATGGTGATGGTAGTGATAGCAGTTTAGTGATGGTGGTGGTGGTAGTAATGGTGATGGTAGTGATAGCAGTTTAGTGATGGTAGTGGTGGTAGTAGTAATGGTGATGGTAGTGATATCAGTTTTGTGATGGTGGTGGTGGTAGTAGTAATGGTGATGGTAGTGATAGCAATTTTGTGATGGTGGTGGCAGTAGTAACAATGATGGTAGTGATAGCAGTTTAGTGATGGTGGTGGTTGAAGTAGTAATGATGATGGTAGTGATAGCAGTTTAGTGATGGTAGTGGTAGTAGTAATTATGTTGGTAGTGATAACAGTTTAGGGATGGTGGTGGTGGTAGTAGTAATGGTGATGGTAGTGATAGCAGTTCAGTGATAGTGGTGGTTGTAATGATGATGGCAGTGATAACAGTTTAGTGATGGTGGTGGTGGTAGAACTAATGGTGATGGTAGTGATAGCAATTTTGTGATGGTGGTGGTAGTAGTAATGATGATGGTTGTGAAAGCAGTTCAGTGATGGTGGTGGTGGTAGTAGTAATGGTGATGGTAGTGATAGCAGTTCAGTGATGGTGGTGGTAGTTGTAGTAACGATGATAGTAGTGATAGCAGTTTAGTGATGGTAGTGGTAGTAGTAGTAATGATGATGGTGGTGATAGCAGTTTAGTGATGGTAGTGATAGCAGTTTAGTGATGGTGGTGGCAGTAGTAACGATGATGGTAGTGATAGCAGTTTAGTGATGGTGGGGGTTGAAGTAGTAATGATGATGGTAGTGATAGCAGTTTAGTGATGGTAGTGGTAGTAGTAATGATGATGGTAGTGATAACAGTTTAGTGATGGTGGTGGTAGAAGTAATGATGATGGTAGTGATAACAGTTTAGGGATGGTGGTGGTGGTAGTAGTAATGGTGATGGTAGTGATAGCAGTTCAGTGATAGTGGTGGTTGTAATGATGATGGTAGTAATATCAGTTTTGTAATGGTGGTGGTGGTAGTAGTAATGGTGATGGTAGTGATCGAAGTTCAGCGATGGTGGTGGTAATAGTAGTAATGATGATGGTGGTGATAGCAGTTTAGTGATGGTGGTGGTGGTAGTAATGATGATGGTAGTGATAGCAGTTTAGTGATGGTGGTGGTAGTAGTAATGATGATGGTAGTGATAGCAGTTCAGTGATGGTAGTGGTAGTGGTAGTAATGGTGATGGTAGTGATAGCAGTTTAGTGATGGTAGTGGTGGTAGTAGTAATGGTGATGGTAGTAATATCAGTTTTGTAATGGTGGTGGTGGTAGTAGTAATGGTGATGGTAGTGATAGCAGTTCTGTGATGGTAGTGGTAGTAATGGTGATGGTAGTGATAGCAATTTTGTGATGGTGGTGGCAGTAGTAACGATGATGGTAGTGATAGCAGTTCAGTGATGGTAGTGGTGGTAGTAGTAATGATGATGGTAGTGATAACAGTTTAGTGATGGTGGTGGTGGTAGTAGTAATGGTGATGGTAGTGATAGCAGTTCAGTGATGGTGGTGGTAGTAGTAGTAATGATGATAGTAGTGATAGCAGTTTAGTGATGGTAGTGGTAGTAGTAGTAATGATGATGGTAGTGATAGCAGTTCTGTGATGGTAGTGGTAGTGGTAGTAATGGTGATGGTAGTGATAGCAGTTTAGTGATGGTAGTGGTGGTAGTAGTAATGGTAATGGTAGTGATATCAGTTTTGTGATGGTGGTGGTGGTAGTAGTAATGGTGATAGTAGTGATAGCAGTTTTGTGATGGTGGTGGTTGTGGTTGTAATGATGATGGTGGTGATAGCAGTTTAGTGATGGTGGTGGTAGTAGTAATGATGATGGTAGTGATAGCAGTTCAGTGATGCTAGTGGTAGTGGTAGTAATGGTGATGGTAGTGATAACAGTTTAGTCATGGTGGTTGTGGAAGTAGTAATGGTGATGGTAGTGATAGCAATTTTGTGATGATGGTGGCAGTAGTAGTAATGATGATGGTAGTGATAACAGTTTAGTGATGGTGGTGGTAGTAGTAGTAATGATGATAGTAGTGATAGCAGTTTAGTGATGGTAGTGGTAGTAGTAATAATGATGATGGTGGTGATAGCAGTTTAGTGATGGTGGTGGTGGTGGTAGTAATGATGATGGTAGTGATAGCAGTTCAGTGATGGTAGTGGTGGTAGTAGTAATGGTGATGGAATTAATATCGGCTTTGTGATGATGGTGGTGGTAGTAGTAATGGTGATGGTAGTGATAGCAGTTCTGTGATGGTAGTGGTAGTAATGGTGATGGTAGTGATAGCAATTTTGTGATGGTTGTGGCAGTAGTAACGATGATGGTAGTGATAGCAGTTTTGTGAATGTGGTGGTTGAAGTATTAATGATGATGGTAGTGATAGCAGTTTAGTGATGGTAGTGGTAGTAGTAATGATGATGGTAGTGATAACAGTTTAGGGATGGTGGTGGTGGTAGTTGTAATGGTGATGGTAGTGATAGCAGTTCAGTGATAGTGGTGGTTGTAATGATGATGGTAGTGATAACAGTTTAGTGAGGGTGGTGATGGTAGTAGTAATGGTGATGGTAGTGATAGCAATTTTGTGATGGTGGTGGCAGTAGTAACGATGATGGTAGTGGTAGTGGTAGTAATGGTGATGGTAGTGATAACAGTTTAGTGATGGTGGTGATGGTAGTAGTAATGGTAATGGTAGTGATATCAGTTTTGTGATGGTGGTGGTGGTAGTAGTAATGGTGGTGGTAGTGATAGCATTTCTGTGATGGTTGTGGTTGTAATGATGATGGTAGTGATAACAGTTTAGTGAGGGTGGTGATGGTAGTAGTAATGGTGATGGTAGTGATAGCAATTTTGTGATGGTGGTGGCAGTAGTAACGATGATGGTAGTGATAGCAGTTTAGTGATGGTGGTGGTTGAAGTAGTAATGAGGATGGTAGTGATAGCAGTTTAGTGATGGTAGTGGTAGTAGTAATGATGTTGGTAGTGATAACAGTTTAGTGATGGTGGTGGTAGAAGTAATGGTGATGGTATTGATAACAGTTTAGTGATGGTGGTTGTGGTAGTAGTAATGGTGATGGTAGTGATCGAAGTTTAGTGATTGTGGTGGTAGTAGTAGTAATGATGATAGTCGTGATTGCAGTTTAGTGATGGTAGTGGTAGTAGTAGTAATGATGATGGTGGTGATAGCAGTTTAGTGATGTTAGTGGTAGTAATGGTGATGGTAGTGATAGCAGTTTAGTGATGTTAGTGGTGGTAGTAGTAATGATGATGGTAGTGATAACAGTTTAGTGATGGTAGTGGTAGTGGTAGTAATGGTGATGGTAGTAATATCAGTTTTGTAATGGTGGTGGTGGTAGTAGTAATGGTGCTGGTAGTGATAGCAGTTCAGTGATGGTGGTGGTAGTAGTAGTAATGATGATAGTAGTGATAGCAGTTTAGTGATGGTAGTGGTAGTATTAGTAATGATGATAGTAGTGATAGCAGTTTAGTGATGGTAGTGGTAGTAGTAATGATGATGGTAGTGATAGCAGTTTAGTGATGGTGGTGGTGGTAGTAATGATGATGGTAGTGATAGCAGTTCAGTGATGGTGGTGGTAGTGGTAGTAATGGTGATGGTAGTGATAGCAGTTTAGTGATGGTAGTGGTAGTGGTAGTAATGGTGATGGTAGTGATAGCAGTTTAGTGATGGTGGTGATGGTAGTAGTAATGGTGATGGTAGTGATAGCAATTTTGTGACGGTGGTGGCAGTAGTAACGATGATGGTAGTGATAGCAGTTTAGTGATGGTAGTGGTAGTAGTAATGATGATGGTAGTGATAGCAGTTCTGTGATGGTAGTGGTAGTAATGGTGATGGTAGTGATAGCAATTTTGTGATGGTGGTGGCAGTAGTAACGATGATGGTAGTGATAGCAGTTTAGTGATGGTAGTGGTAGTAGTAATGATGATGGTAGTGATAACAGTTTAGGGATGGTGGTGATGGTAGTTGTAATGGTGATGGTAGTGATAGCAGTTCAATGATAGTGGTGGTTGTAATGATGATGGTAGTGATAGCAGTTCAGTGATGGTAGTGGTGGTAGTAGTAATGATGATGGTAGTGATAACAGTTTAGTGATGGTGGTGGTGGTAGTAGTAATGGTGATGGTAGTGATAGCAGTTCAGTGATGGTGGTGGTAGTAGTAGTAATGATGATAGTAGTGATAGCAGTTTAGTGATGGTAGTGGTAGTAGTAGTAATGATGATGGTAGTGATAGCAGTTCTGTGATGGTAGTGGTAGTGGTAGTAATGGTGATGGTAGTGATAGCAGTTTAGTGATGGTAGTGGTGGTAGTAGTAATGGTAATGGTAGTGATATCAGTTTTGTGATGGTGGTGGTGGTAGTAGTAATGGTGATAGTAGTGATAGCAGTTTTGTGATGGTGGTGGTTGTGGTTGTAATGATGATGGTGGTGATAGCAGTTTAGTGATGGTGGTGGTAGTAGTAATGATGATGGTAGTGATAGCAGTTCAGTGATGCTAGTGGTAGTGGTAGTAATGGTGATGGTAGTGATAACAGTTTAGTCATGGTGGTTGTGGAAGTAGTAATGGTGATGGTAGTGATAGCAATTTTGTGATGATGGTGGCAGTAGTAGTAATGATGATGGTAGTGATAACAGTTTAGTGATGGTGGTGGTAGTAGTAGTAATGATGATAGTAGTGATAGCAGTTTAGTGATGGTAGTGGTAGTAGTAACAATGATGATGGTGGTGATAGCAGTTTAGTGATGGTGGTGGTGGTAGTAATGATGATGGTAGTGATAGCAGTTCAGTGATGGTAGTGGTGGTAGTAGTAATGGTGATGGAATTAATATCAGCTTTGTGATGATGGTGGTGGTAGTAGTAATGGTGATGGTAGTGATAGCAGTTCTGTGATGGTAGTGGTAGTAACGATGATGGTAGTGATAGCAGTTTAGTGAATGTGGTGGTTGAAGTATTAATGATGATGGTAGTGATAGCAGTTTAGTGATGGTAGTGGTAGTAGTAATGATGATGGTAGTGATAACAGTTTAGGGATGGTGGTGGTGGTAGTTGTAATGGTGATGGTAGTGATAGCAGTTCAGTGATAGTGGTGGTTGTAATGATGATGGTAGTGATAACAGTTCAGTGATGGTAGTGGTAGTGGTAGTAATGGTGATGGTAGTGATAACAGTTTAGTGATGGTGGTGATGGTAGTAGTAATGGTAATGGTAGTGATATCAGTTTTGTGATGGTGGTGGTGGTAGTAGTAATGGTGGTGGTAGTGATAGCATTTCTGTGATGGTTGTGGTTGTAATGATGATGGTAGTGATAACAGTTTAGTGAGGGTGGTGATGGTAGTAGTAATGGTGATGGTAGTGATAGCAATTTTGTGATGGTGGTGGCAGTAGTAACGATGATGGTAGTGATAGCAGTTTAGTGATGGTGGTGGTTGAAGTAGTAATGAGGATGGTAGTGATAGCAGTTTAGTGATGGTAGTGGTAGTAGTAATGATGTTGGTAGTGATAACAGTTTAGTGATGGTGGTGGTAGAAGTAATGGTGATGGTATTGATAACAGTTTAGTGATGGTGGTTGTGGTAGTAGTAATGGTGATGGTAGTGATCGAAGTTTAGTGATTGTGGTGGTAGTAGTAGTAATGATGATAGTCGTGATTGCAGTTTAGTGATGGTAGTGGTAGTAGTAGTAATGATGATGGTGGTGATAGCAGTTTAGTGATGTTAGTGGTAGTAATGGTGATGGTAGTGATAGCAGTTTAGTGATGTTAGTGGTGGTAGTAGTAATGATGATGGTAGTGATAACAGTTTAGTGATGGTAGTGGTAGTGGTAGTAATGGTGATGGTAGTAATATCAGTTTTGTAATGGTGGTGGTGGTAGTAGTAATGGTGCTGGTAGTGATAGCAGTTCAGTGATGGTGGTGGTAGTAGTAGTAATGATGATAGTAGTGATAGCAGTTTAGTGATGGTAGTGGTAGTATTAGTAATGATGATGGTGGTGATAGCAGTTTAGTGATGGTGGTGGTGGTAGTAATGATGATGGTAGTGATAGCAGTTCAGTGATGGTAGTGGTAGTGGTAGTAATGGTGATGGTAGTGATAGCAGTTTAGTGATGGTAGTGGTGGTAGTAGTAATGGTGATGGTAGTAATATCAGTTTTGTAATGGTGGTGGTGGTAGTAGTAATGGTGCTGGTAGTGATAGTAGTTCTGTGATGTTGGTGGTTGTGGTTGTAATGATGATAGTAGTGATTGCAGTTTAGTGATGGAAGTGGTAGTAGTAGTAATGATGATGGTGGTGATAGCAGTTTAGTGATGTTGGTGGTGGTAGTAATGATGATGGTAGTGATAGCAGTTTAGTGATGGTGGTGGTAGTAGTAATGATGATGGTAGTGATAGCAGTTTAGTGATGGTGGTGGTGGTAGTAATGATGATGGTAGTGATAGCAGTTCAGTGATGGTGGTGGTAGTGGTAGTAATGGTGATGGTAGTGATAGCAGTTTAGTGATGGTAGTGGTAGTGGTAGTAATGGTGATGGTAGTGATAGCAGTTTAGTGATGGTGGTGATGGTAGTAGTAATGGTGATGGTAGTGATAGCAATTTTGTGATGGTGGTGGCAGTAGTAACGATGATGGTAGTGATAGCAGTTTAGTGATGGTAGTGGTAGTAGTAATGATGATGGTAGTGATAGCAGTTCAGTGATGGTAGTGGTGGTAGTAGTAATTATGATGGTAGTGATAGCAGTTTAGTGATGGTGGTCATAGTAGTAATGATGATGGTAGTGATAGCAGTTTGGTGATGGTGGTAGTAGTAGTAATGATGATGGTAGTGATAGCAGTTCAGTGATGGTCGTAGTAGTAGTAATGATGATAGTAGTGATAGCAGTTTAGTGATGGTGGTGGTTGTGGTAGTAATGGTGATGGTAGTGATAGCAGTTTAGTGATGTTAGTGGTGGTAGTAGTAATGATGATGGTAGTGATAATAGTTTAGTGATGGTGGTGGTGGTAGTAGTAATGATTATAGTAGTGATAGCAGTTTAGTGATGGTAGTGGTAGTATTAGTAATGATGATGGTGGTGATAGCAGTTTAGTGATGGTGGTGGTGGTAGTAATGATGATGGTAGTGATAGCAGTTCAGTGATGGTAGTGGTAGTAATGGTGATGGTAGTGATAGCAGTTTAGTGATGGTGGTGGTTGTGGTAGTAATGGTGATGGTAGTGATAGCAGTTTAGTGATGTTAGTGGTGGTACTAGTAATGATGATGGTAGTGATAATAGTTTAGTGATGGTGGTGGTGGTAGTAGTAATGATTATAGTAGTGATAGCAGTTTAGAGATGGTAGTGGTAGTATTAGTAATGATGATGGTGGTGATAGCAGTTTAGTGATGGTGGTGGTGGTAGTAATGATGATGGTAGTGATAGCAGTTCAGTGATGGTAGTGGTAGTAATGGTGATGGTAGTGATAGCAGTTTAGTGATGGTAGTGGTGGTAGTAGTAATGGTGATGGTAGTAATATCAGTTTTGTAATGGTGGTGGTGGTAGTAGTAATGATGATGGTAGTGATATCAGTTCAGTGATAGTGGTGGTTGTAATGATGATGGTAGTGATAACAGTTTAGTGATGGTGGTGGTGGTAGTAATGATGATGGTAGTGATAGCAGTTCAGTGATGGTGGTGATGGTAGTAGTAATGGTGATGGTAGTGATAGCAATTTTGTGCTGGTGGTGGCAGTAGTAATGATGATGGTAGTGATAGCAGTTTAGTGATGGTAGTGGTAGTAGTAGTAATGATGATGGTGGTGATAGCAGTTTAGTGATGGTGGTGGTAGTAATGATGATGGTAGTGATAGCAGTTTAGTGATGGTGGTGGTAGTAGTAATGATGATGGTAGTGATAGCAGTTCAGTGATGGTGGTGGTAGTAGTAGTAATGATGATAGTAGTGACAGCAGTTTAGTGATGGTAGTGGTAGTATTAGTAATGATGATGGTGGTGATAGCAGTTTAGTGATGGTGGTGGTGGTAGTAATGATGATGGTAGTGATAGCAGTTCAGTGATGGTAGTGGTAGTGGTAGTAATGGTGATGGTAGTGATAGCAGTTTAGTGATGGTAGTGGTGGTAGTAGTAATGGTGATGGTAGTAATATCAGTTTTGTAATGGTGGTGGTGGTAGTAGTAATGGTGATGGTAGTGATAGCAGTTTTGTGATGGTAGTGGTAGTAATGGTGATGGTAGTGATAGCAATTTTGTGATGGTGGTGGCAGTAGTAACGATGATGGTAGTGATAGCAGTTTAGTGAATGTGGTGGTTGAAGTAGTAATGATGATGGTAGTGATAGAAGTTTAGTGATGGTAGTGGTAGTAGTAATGATGATGGTAGTGATAACAGTTTAGGGATGGTGGTGGTGGTAGTTGTAATGGTGATGGTAGTGATAGCAGTTCAGTGATAGTGGTGGTTGTAATGATGATGGTAGTGATAACAGTTTAGTGATGGTGGTGGTGGTAGTAATGATGATGGTAGTGATAGCAGTTTAGTGATGGTAGTGGTAGTAGTAGTAATGATGATGGTGGTGATAGCAGTTTAGTGATGGTGGTGGTGGTAGTAATGATGATGGTAGTGATAGCAGTTTAGGGATGGTGGTGGTGGTAGTTGTAATGGTGATGGTAGTGATAGCAGTTCAGTGATAGTGGTGGTTGTAATGATGATGGTAGTGATAACAGTTTAGGGATGGTGGTGGTGGTAGTTGTAATGGTGATGGTAGTGATAGCAGTTCAGTGATAGTGGTGGTTGTAATGATGATGGTAGTGATAACAGTTTAGTGATGGTGGTGGTGGTAGTAATGATGATGGTAGTGATAGCAGTTTAGTGATGGTAGTGGTAGTAGTAGTAATGATGATGGTGGTGATAGCAGTTTAGTGATGGTGGTGGTGGTAGTAATGATGATGGTAGTGATAACAGTTTAGGGATGGTGGTGGTGGTAGTTGTAATGGTGATGGTAGTGATAGCAGTTCAGTGATAGTGGTGGTTGTAATGATGATGGTAGTGATAACAGTTTAGGGATGGTGGTGGTGGTAGTTGTAATGGTGATGGTAGTGATAGCAGTTCAGTGATAGTGGTGGTTGTAATGATGATGGTAGTGATAACAGTTTAGTGATGGTGGTGGTGGTAGTAATGATGATGGTAGTGATAGCAGTTTAGTGATGGTAGTGGTAGTAGTAGTAATGATGATGGTGGTGATAGCAGTTTAGTGATGGTGGTGGTGGTAGTAATGATGATGGTAGTGATAACAGTTTAGGGATGGTGGTGGTGGTAGTTGTAATGGTGATGGTAGTGATAGCAGTTCAGTGATATGGTGGTTGTAATGATGATGGTAGTGATAACAGTTTAGTGATGGTGGTGGTGGTAGTGGTAATGATGATGATGGTAGTGATAGCAGTTTAGTGATGGTAGTGGTAGTAGTAATGATGATGGTGGTGATAGCAGTTTAGTGATGGTGGTGGTGGTAGTAGTAATGATGATGGTAGTGATAACAATTTAGTGATGGTGGTGGTGGTAGTAGTAATGGTGATGGTAGTGATAGCAGTTTAGTGATGGTGGTGTTAGTAGTAGTAATGATGATGGTGGTGATAGCAGTTTAGTGATAGTGGTGGTGGTAGTAATGATGATGGTAGTGATAGCAGTTCAGTGATGGTAGTGGTAGTAATGTGGTAGTAATGGTGATGGATGGTAGTGATAGCAGTTTGGTAGTGATGGTAGTGGTGGTAGTAGTAGTAATGGTGATGGTAGTAATATCGGCTTTGTGATGGTGGTGGTGGTAGTAGTAATGGTGATGGTAGTGATAGCAGTTCTGTGATGGTAGTGGTAGTAATGGTGATGGTAATGATAGTAATTTTGTGACGGTTGTGGCAGTAGTAACGATGATGGTAGTGATAGCAGTTTAGTGAATGTGGTGGTTGAAGTATTAATGATGATGGTAGTGATATCAGTTTAGTGATGGTAGTGGTAGTAGTAATGATGATGGTAGTGATAACAGTTTAGGGAAGGTGGTGGGGGTAGTTGTAATGGTGATGGTAGTGATAGCAGTTCAGTGATAGTGGTGGTTGTAATGATGATGGTAGTGATAACAGTTTAGTGATGGTGGTGGTGGTAGTAATGATGATGATAGTGATAGCAGTTCAGTGATGGTAGTGGTGGTGGTAGTAATGGTGATGGTAGTGATAGCAGTTTAGTGATGGTAGTGGTGGTAGTAGTAATGGTGATGGTAGTGATAGCAGTTTAGTGATGGTAGTGGTAGTAGTAGTAGTGGGTTCGATCCCCGGGACCACCCATACGTAGAATGTATGCACACATGACTGTAAGTCGCTTTGGATAAAAGCGTCTGCTAAATGGCATATATTATTATTATTATTATTATAGTAATGATGATGGTGGTGATAACAGTTTAGTGATGGTGGTGGTAGTAGTAGTAATGATGATAGTAGTGATAGCAGTTTAGTGATGGTAGTGGTAGTAGTAATAATGATGATGGTGGTGATAGCAGTTTAGTGATGGTGGTGGTAGTAGTAATGATGATGGTAGTGATAGCAGTTCAGTGATGGTAGTGGTGGTAGTAGTAATGGTGATGGTAGTAATATCGGCTTTGTGATGGTGGTGGTGGTAGTAGTAATGTTGATGGTAGTGATAGCAATTTTGTGATGGTGGTGGCAGTAGTAACGATGATGGTAGTGATAGCAGTTTAGTGATGGTGGTGGTTGAAGTAGTAATGATGATGGTAGTGATAGCAGTTTAGTGATGGTAGTGGTAGTAGTAATGATGATGGTGGTAGTGATAACAGTTTAGTGATGGTGGTGGTAGAAGTAATGGTGATGGTAGTGATAACAGTTTAGTGATGGTGGTGATGGTAGTAGTAATGGTGATGGTAGTGATAGCAATTTTGTGATGGTGGTGGCAGTAGTAACGATGATGGTAGTGATAGCAGTTTAGTGATGGTGGTGGTTGAAGTAGTAATGATGATGGTAGTGATAGCAGTTTAGTGATGGTAGTGGTAGTAGTAATGATGATGGTGGTAGTGATAACAGTTTAGTGATGGTGGTGGTAGAAGTAATGGTGATGGTAGTGATAGCAGTTCAGTGATAGTGGTGGTTGTAATGATGATGGTAGTGATAACAGTTTAGTGATGGTGGTGGTGGTAGTAATGATGATGGTAGTGATAGCAGTTCAGTGATGGTAGTGGTAGTGGTAGTAATGATGATGGTGGTGATAGCAGTTTAGTGATGTTAGTGGTAGTAATGGTGATGGTAGTGATAGCAGTTTAGTGATGGTAGTGGTGGTAGTAGTAATGGTGATGGTAGTAATATCAGTTTTGTGATGGTGGTGATGGCAGTAGTAATGGTGATGGTAGTGATAGCAGTTCAGTGATGGTGGTGGTAGTAGTAGTAATGATGATAGTAGTGATAGCAGTTTAGTGATGGTAGTGGTAGTACTAGTAATGATGATGGTGGTGATAGCAGTTTAGTGATGGCGGTGGTGGTAGTAATGATGATGGTAGTGATAGCAGTTTAGTGATGGTTGTGGTAGTAGTAATGATGATGGTAGTGATAGCAGTTTAGTGATGGTGGTGGTGGTAGTAATGGTGATCGTAGTGATAGCAGTTCAGTGATGGTAGTGGTAGTAGTGATGATGATGTTAGTGATAGCATTTCAGTGCTGGTGGTGGTAGTATGAATGGTGATGGTAGTGATAGCAGTTCAGTGATGGTAGTGGTAGTAGTAATGGTGATGGTAGTGATAGCAGTTTAATGATGGTGGTGGTTGTGGTAGTAATGATGATGGTAGTGATAACAGTTTAGGGATGGTGGTGGTGGTAGTAGTAATGGTGATGGTAGTGATATCAGTTTTGTGATGTTGGTGGTGGTAGTAGTAATGGTGATGGTAGTGATAGCAGTTTAATGATGGTGGTGGTTGTGGTAGTAATGATGATGGTAGTGATAACAGTTTAGGGATGGTGGTGGTGGTAGTAGTAATGGTGATGGTAGTGATATCAGTTTTGTGATGTTGGTGGTGGTAGAGAGAGAGAGAGAGAACTAAGAGACATGACACAGAAAGAGAGAGATAGAACTAAGAGACATGACAGAGAGAGACAGAGAGAGAGAGAGAGAGAGAGAGAGAGAGAGAGAGAGAACTAAGAGACATGCCAGAGAGAGACAGAGAGAGAGAGAGAGAGAGAGAGAGAGAGAGAACTAAGAGACATGCCAGAGAGAGAGAGAGAGAGAGAGAGAGAGAGAGAGAGAGAGAGAGAGAGAGAGAGAGAGAGAGAGAGAGAGAACTCTTGTTATCTTGTGTCCTTTAACTATTAGTACATTGTATATATATATATATATATATATATATATATATATATATATATATATATATATATATAATATGACATTTGTAATGTCTTTACTGTTTTGAAACTTCTGTATGTGTAATGTTTACTGTTAATTTTTGTTGTTTTTCACTTCATATATTCACTTTGTATGTTGTCTACCTCACTTGCTTTGGCAATGTTAACACATGTTTCCCATGCCAATAAAGCCCTTGAATTGAATTGAATTGAATTGAGAGAGAGAGAGAGAGAGAGAGAGAGAGAGAGAGAGAGAGAGAGAGAGAGAACTAAGTGACATGACAGAGAGAGAGAGAGAGAGAACTAAGAGACATGACAGAGAGAGAGAAGAGAGAGAGAGAACTAAGAGACATGACAGAGAGGGAGGGAGAGAGAGAGAACTAAGAGACATGACAGAGAGAGAAGAGAGAGAGAACTAAGAGACATGACAGAGAGAGAGAGAGCGAGAGAGAGAGATAATGACTATAAGATTATCCTTAAATATTATGTTAATGACCGTAGTGAGTGAGGACATAGAGGACAGGACAGGAGAGGACAACACAGGAGAGCAGACAGGACAGGAGAAGACAGGAGAGGACAGGACCGGAGAAGACAGGAGAGGACAGGACCGGAGAAGACAGGAGAGGACAGGACCGGAGAAGACAGGAGAGGACAGGACAGGAGAGCAGGGAATTCTAGGTCAGCCTTCTCCAGGGATAATGGTGGACCTCCAGATGTGTCACTCAGGACCATGGTCCTCGTCTGATCCTACTACGGCCAGTATTTCTCTCACTCAACCGTACCCCTGCCTTCCTCCTAACCTCTCTCCTCCCCTCACCCCTCTGTCTGCCCCCTCCTTCACCCCTCTCTCACCTTTTTTCCCTTCCCTCCATCCCCTTACAGTTCTCTTCACTACTCTCCTGCATCCACCCCACTCCTCCTCTCTTTTTCCCCCTCTCCATCTCCCCCATGGCTGTGGTTTAATCCCCCTGACGGGTCTTTCTCTCTGGGCTAGGATTAATGATTTGTCCCGCTCCCCTGACTCTGGGGACTTGTGAGTACAGTGTTTCCCCGCCAATGCTAAATTGCTGCCGCTACTCCCAAAAATTACTAAGCCTAAAACCAGATATAAAGTATGTAGAAAATATCATTTTTTACCTTCATTTAACTAGGCAAGTCAGTTAAGAACAATTTCTTACTTTCAATGAAGGCCTACCGGGGAACAGTGGGTTAACTGCCTTGTTCAGGGGCATAACGACAGATTTTTGCCTTGTCAGCTCGGGGATTCGATCTTGCAATCTTTCTACCTGCCTCCCCCATAATGGACCTAGACTTATATATTTTTAAACAAGATCATGTTTGAGAACTAACAGTCACCAAAATAAACACTTGTCAGTCAGGGAGAATCGCAGATTTTACAAACTGTCATGGCATGGGCCCCATTGATTTTGTTATAATAATTGAGTCCCTCAGATAAGTAATATAGCATAAGCCATGGCAAAACATGTACAATTGCAGGAAATTAGCTTTAAAGCAGTGTGTGAGAGTGTGTGAGAGTGAGGCACAGACTTATTAATCATCAGAGCCCAGTGTGTCACTGGACAAAACTGTCTGAGAATTTAACTGAGGGAGGCTGACAACCGAACACTTTTATAAGGAGGGAAAGAGGGAAGGAGGGAAGGAGAGAGGGAGGGGGAGGAGGGATAGAGAGAGGGAGGGGGGAGGAGGGATAGAGAGAGGGAGCGGGGAGGGATAGAGAGAGGGAGGGATAGAGAGAGGGAGGGATAGAGAGAGGGAGGGGGGAGGAGGGATAGAGAGAGGGAGGGATAGAGAGAGGGAGGGCTAGAGAGAGGAGGGGGAGGAGGGATAGAGAGAGGGAGGGGGAGGGTAAAATAGGGAGGGGGGAGGGATGGAGGAGGAGGAGGGGGGAGAAGGACTGAGAGAGAAGAGCCCTTTGCCAATAAAACACCATTCTATTATATATTCCAATTAAAATGGAAAAGCAGCCTATTTTGGGAACAGTTCCACCACCTACACAAATGATACAGACATCTTGTCCATGATGACCATATTAAAGCATGTCCTCTATTCCATATGGGACCTGAATCAGCAGGCCTTCCTCTCCCTGGCTCTGTCAATGGGAAGTCTTCCATATGGGACCTGAATCAGCCGGCCTTCCTCTCCCTGGCTCTGTCAATGGGAAGTCTTCCATATGGGACCTGAATCAGCAGGCCTTCCTCTCCCTGGCTCTGTCAATGGGAAGTCTTCCATATGGGACCTGAATCAGCCGGCCTTCCTCTCCCTGGCTCTGTCAATGGGAAGTCTTCCATATGGGACCTGAATCAGCCGGCCTTCCTCTCCCTGGCTCTGTCAATGGGAAGTATTCCATATGGGACCTGAATCAGCCGGCCTTCCTCTCCCTGGCTCTGTCAATGGGAAGTCTTCCATATGGGACCTGAATCAGCAGGCCTTCCTCTCCCTGGCTCTGTCAATGGGAAGTCTTCCATATGGGACCTGAATCAGCAGGCCTTCCTCTCCCTGGCTCTGTCAATGGGAAGTCTTCCATATGGGACCTGAATCAGCAGGCCTTCCTCTCCCTGGCTCTGTCAATGGGAAGTATTCCATATGGGACCTGAATCAGCCGGCCTTCCTCTCCCTGGCTCTGTCAATGGGCAGTATTCCATATGGGATCTGAATCAGCAGGCCTTCCTCTCCCTGGCTCTGTCAATGGGAAGTCTTTCAGATGGGACCTGAATCAGCAGGCCTTCCTCTCCCTGGCTCTGTCAATGGGAAGTATTCCATATGGGACCTGAATCAGCAGGCCTTCCTCTCCCTGGCTCTGTCAATGGGAAGTATTCCATATGGGACCTGAATCAGCAGGCCTTCCTCTCCCTGGCTCTGTCAATGGTAATTCTTCCAAATGGGACCTGAATCAGCCGGCCTTCCTCTCCCTGGCTCTGTCAATGGGAAGTATTCCATATGGGACCTGAATCAGCCGGCCTTCCTCTCCCTGGCTCTGTCAATGGGAAGTATTCCAAATGGGACCTGAATCAGCCGGCCTTCCTCTCCCTGGCTCTATCAATGGGAAGTATTCCATATGGGACCTGAATCAGCCGGCCTTCCTCTCCCTGGCTCTGTCAATGGGAAGTCTTTCAGATGGGACCTGAATCTGCAGGCCTTCCTCTCCCTGGCTCTGTCAATGGGAAGTCTTCCATATGGGACCTGAACCATCACTCATTCATATATCCTTATGTACATATTCTTTATCCCCTTACACTTAGTTTTGGAATTGTTAGTTAGATTACTTGTTGGTTATCACTGCATTGTCGGAACTAGAAGCACAAGCATTTCGCTACACTCGCATTAACATCTGCTAACCATGTGTATGTGACAAATAAAATTGGATTTGATTTGATTTGATTTTGAATCAGCCGGCCTTCCTCTCCCTGGCTCTGTCAATGGGAAGTATTCCATATGGGACCTGAATCAGCAGGCCTTCCTCTCCCTGGCTCTGTCAATGGGAAGTCTTTCAGATGGGTTCCAGGAAGCATGATGGTCTTCCTATAGATATATGTTTAGCTGGTGATGCACGTCATTATTTGCCTTCCTGTCTATTTAAAATGTTTTGGTTACATTATTCTAATTCATTGTGAGTGCTGATTTCCAACAGAAAATGTCTCCTACTCTGTCTTTGTCATCTTAATAATGATGAGCCAAGATTTATCTAGGACAGCCTCCCTCCCTCCCTCCCTCCCTCCCTCCCTCCCTCCCTCCCTCCCTCCCTCCCTCCCTCCCTCCCTCCCTCCCTCCCTCCCTCCCTCCCTCCCTCCCTCCCCTCCCTCCCTCCCTCTCTCCTCTCTCTCCTCTCTCTCCTCTCTCCTCTCTCTCTCTCCTCTCTCCTCTCTCCTCCCCCTCACCTCTCTCTCTCCCTCTCTCCTCTGTCTATCCTATTGAGAACACAGGTGTTGTTCCTCCTCTCCTGCTGAGCAGTGTAATTGGTTAGACCTCTGTTGTGCTCTTTAAAGAGCTAGATATCCATTTAAACCCCTTCAAACATGACTTTCAGGTATAGTATACACACACACACACACACACACACACACACACACACACACACACACACACACACACACACACACACACACACACACACACACACACACACACACACACACACACACACACACACACACACACACACACACACACACACACACACACACACACACACACACACACACACACACACACTGTCCCCTCTCTCTCTCTCTTTCTCTGGGTAGGCCAGGGGCGATGCGTGACTGCAGTAGCAGATCGATAGCAGGGCAGTCACTGCCTCTGGGTTCAAACTACTGCTTTAACTGCAGCATAATGTATGACTTGGCATAACCTCACCACACACACATAAGCACATGAACACACAGCAGGGAGATGCAGACAGTGAAAAACAAAAGTGGAAATATAAATCAGCAGAGGATGCTCACCCTGTTACTCTCTGGATTAGTGTGTGTGTGTGTGTGTGTGTGTGTGTGTGTGTGTGTGTGTGTGTGTGTGTGTGTGTGTGTGTGTGTGTGTGTGTGTGTGTGTGTGTGTGTGTGTGTGTGTGTGTGTGTGTGTGTGTGTGTGTGTGTGTGTGTGTGTGTGTGTGTGTGTGTGTGTGTGTGTGTGTGTGTGTGTGTGTGTGTGTACCCGCACAGGTACTAATTTTCCTCTTTGTAATGGAGAAGAGGGATGGGGAAGAGGGTGAAGAGAAACAGAAGGGAGAAGAGGGTGAAGAGAAACAGAATGGAGAAGAGGGTGAAGAGAAACAGAAGGGAGAAGAGGGTTAAGAGAAACAGAATGGAGAAGAGGGTGAAGAGAAACAGAAGGGAGAAGAGGGTTAAGAGAAACAGAATGGAGAAGAGGGTGAAGAGAAACAGAAGGGAGAAGAGGGTGAAGAGAAACAGAATGGAGAAGAGGGTGAAGAGAAACAGAATGGAGAAGAGGGTGAAGAGAAAGAGAATGGAGAAGAGGGTGAAGAGAAACAGAATGGAGAAGAGGGTTAAGAGAAACAGAATGGAGAAGAGGGTTAAGAGAAACAGAATGGAGAAGAGGGTGAAGAGAAACAGAATGGAGAAGAGGGTGAAGAGAAACAGAATGGAGAAGAGGGTGAAGAGAAACAGAATGGAGAAGAGGGTGAAGAGAAACAGAATGGAGAAGAGAATGAAGAGAAACAGAATGGAGAAGAGGGTGAAGAGAAACAGAATGGAGAAGAGAATGAAGAGAAACAGAATGGAGAAGAGGGTGAAGAGAAACAGAATGGAGAAGAGGAATGAAGAGAAACAGAATGGAGAAGAGGGTGAAGAGAAACAGAATGGAGAAGAGGGTGAAGAGTAACAGAATGAAGAAGAGGGTGAAGAGAACAGAATGGAGAAGAGAATGAAGAGAAACAGAATGGAGAAGAGGGTGAAGAGAAACAGAATGGAGAAGAGAATGAAGAGAAACAGAATGGAGAAGAGGGTGAAGAGAAACAGAATGGAGAAGAGGGTGAAGAGAAACAGAATGGAGAAGAGGGTGAAGAGAAACAGAATGGAGAAGAGGATGAAGAGAAACAGAATGGAGAAGAGGGTGAAGAGAACAGAATGGAGAAGAGAATGAAGAGAAACAGAATGGAGAAGAGGGTGAAGAGAACAGAATGGAGAAGAGAATGAAGAGAAACAGAATGGAGAAGAGGGTGAAGAGAAACAGAATGGAGAAGAGGGTGAAGAGAAACAGAATGGAGAAGAGGGTGAAGAGAAACAGAATGGAGAAGAGGGTGAAGAGAAACAGAATGGAGAAGAGGGTGAAGAGAAACAGAATGGAGAAGAGGGTGAAGAGAACAGAATGGAGAAGAGGGTGAAGAGAAACAGAATGAAGAAGAGGGTGAAGAGAAACAGAATGAAGAAGAGGATGAAGAGAAACAAACAGAGGGCAGTTCAAACAAACTGAAAGAGAAAGTGAGATGCTGAGAGAAAAGGACAGAGCTGGCTATAAGCCATTCAATTCTTTCCTTTGTCTCTCAGTAATTCAGCTGCTGTTCACTTCTGTTGTACACCAGTGATGCAGTATGGCACTTCATCCATGTAGCTGTGTTTATTTAGAATAATGCTGTTCATCTGTTTAACTCTGTTTGCTGGCTTCTTTCAGCTGTTGGGTGGTGTTTTTGCGATTCAGCCAGACATACACAGTTACGCCCTCTCTCTCTCTCGCCCAAATGTTCATCGATTTCAGAGTTAATTGAATTTTTGGCAGGACACACATGTTGGCAGTCACACACAAACACTCGTACACACACACACACACACACACACTCGTACACACACACACACACACACACACACACACACACACACACACACACACACACACACACACACACACACACACACACACACACACACACACACACACACACACACACACACACACACACACACACACACACACACACACACACACACACACACACACACACACACACACACACACACACACATAGGTTGGCAGAGTCAGACATTGACCATGTGGGTTAGTGTAGATAAACCAGTCTGTCCTCTGAAACAATATTTACACCAAAGAGAGAGAGAGAGAGGGTGGGGAGAGGTTTGGTGAGGAGGGGAGGTGAGAGAGAGAGGGGGGAGAGAGAGGGGGAAGAGTGAGCGGGAGAAGGAAAGGGAGAGAGAGAAGGAGAGAGAGAAAACTATGTGGGTCTGTTCCCAGATCAACAGACTACCTGCAGAGAGGAGTACAGTGCAGTACCTACTCCCTCCCTCCCTCTCACTCGCTTTATTTTTTCTAACATGTCCATCTGCTCCCTCTAGTTGTTCTCTGTTTTCCTGTCTCTACTCTGTTGTACTCTCTCTCTCTCTCCCTCTCTTTCTCTCTCTCTCTCTCTCTCCCTCTCTTTCTCTCTCTCTCTCTCTCTCTCTCTCTCTCTCTCTCTCTCTCTCTCTCTCTCTCTCTCTCTCTCTCTCTCTCTCTCTCTCTCTCTCTCTCTCTCACTCTCTCTCTTTCTACTTCCACTTCTTCCTCCTGTCTTCTATCTGTGTTGACATGCATTACCTCTCTCTGCCCCTATCTCCCTCCAGCTGATAGCCAGGCAGCATCAATCAATACACCTCTCATCTAACACAGATAGATGGATAGTTATCAGGGGTTTACATGCTGTGCCCTATCTGCTGATCTGTGTGTGTGTGTGTGTGTGTGTGTGTGTGTGTGTGTGTGTGTGTGTGTGTGTGTGTGTGTGTGTGTGTGTGTGTGTGTGTGTGTGTGTGTGTGTGTGTGTGTGTGTGTGTGTGTGTGTGTGTGTGTGTGTGTGTGTGTGTGTGTGTGTGTGTGTGTGTGTGTGTGTGCTGTGACAATCAGACGTTCCCAAGGTAAGGGAGATAGATGAACACACAAAAAAGTTATAAAAGCAAGAGTTGAGTTGCTTCAGGTTTGAAAATACCAGGGAACACACATAGGTTGTCTCACAGCACGTGTGGACTCTCTCCCAGGCACACACACACACACACACACACACACACACACACACACACACACACACACACACACACACACACACACACACACACACACACACACACACACACACACACACACACACACACACACACACACACACACACACACACACACACACACACACACACACACACACACCTTCAGAGACAGCAAAGAGCGAGTCCCATAGGGAGGTGTTGTATGTTTTTATGTCACCTGTAAAATCTTGTTTTCTTCCCTCTCTTTCCCCTAGGGAGGTGTTGTATGTATTTATGTCCCTTGTAAAATTCTGTTCCCTTCCTGTTCATGGTCCCACAGAGATACTTGCGGCTGATTGGGTAGAGTATGTGACACTCATTCTTATGATATGTGTAGGATAGTAATTCTGAACTGTCGTCTTTGTGTTGTATGACCTGTAACCATATTACACACTGAGCTATACTTCATATCTGTGTTAATGTTAGATTGCTTAGAACACAAACTTAAGAGAGGGAGGGGGACAGAGAGAACAGAGAAAGAGAGAGAGTGAGAGAGAGAGAGAGAGAGAGAGAGAGAGAGAGAGAGAGAGAGAGAGAGAGAGAGAGAGAGAGAGAGAGAGAGAGAGAGAGAGAGAGAGAGAGAGAGAGAGAGAGAGAGAGAGAGAGAGAGAGAGAGAGAGAGAGAGAGAGAGAGAGAGAGAGAGAGAGAGATGAAATGAGAGTGACAGCAGTGTGGACTGGTTTCCCTATCAGCAAAGTAATTCACCTTATGTCACCCCTATCTCCCTCTCTCTATATATCTCCCTCTCTCCTTTCCCTTTGTTATCTCTCCCTCTTCTCTTGTCTTTTTTCTCATTCTTGCTCTGTCTCTCTGTCTCTCTCTCTCTCTCTCTCTCTCTCTCTCTTTCTCTCCCTATCATTCTTTAACCCGCATTCCATCACTCTTTCCTTTTATATATGACAGGTTATTTATCTAGTATTTGATACTCAGATCAGCAATCTGCCATTGCTATGGAGACAAAGCCTAAATATTGTTAGGTGTATGTATATTGTATAGGAAGAAGTGTAGTGTTTTGATGAGATACAAATGATTATGTTTTGG